>NC_091489.1:6107478-6257791 GCF_947461875.1 Haliaeetus albicilla | reverse complement strand
GGAGTGGATGTTGCCTCACATTTCTTCGTGAGCCAAGATGATCAACAATTTAATTACAGGGAATTGCTACTTGTTGTATTTCATCTAAACCTCTTTTAAAAGTGCTTAAAGGAACAAAACATCACACAATCATGTCTAAGATGTTAGCCTAGGATGCAAGTCACAGGATTTTGACACACTAGCTGTGAGGACACCTAATGGATGCAAATTTCTTTGCATTTATTTAGCAAAGTTACCCAGTGGCAATAGGTACAAGGCTGAAAATATCCCCTTAGACTTGGAATTTGCCTTGAGAAAGCCTGCAATGCTGCTATCCCTGCATATTTGCAACTCATTCTACCACTGATGGGCTGCACCTGGCACTCAACTTCTCCAGGACACTGACTAATGCACCAAACACTACCCAATTATAATCAGTTTGTATTTAAGATGCCATACCTTGCAAGTATTTCTGTATTTTCTACAAAAAAAAGCATGTAAGTTGATACAACTCTAGGGCATAAACTACTCCAGATATTTTGATAGAAGGTCATTGCTTTATTGCATCCCAGGAGACTAGAGAAACGTGTTAAATCTTTTTATATTGCAAGTATTTGACCTTCCTGAGCTGAGCATCTGAGAGACATACACGGGAACGAGCATACCAGCGCAGCAGCAGGGCAGGAGAGTGCCTGAAGAACTATATATTCAGCCTTGATTTAACAAGCAGTAGTACTATCAGTTGGCTCAACGCAGAGTAATAGGATACTGTGTTGAAAGCTTTTTTATTAACTGGAGCGACTGTGTTCCTTGCTTGAATGTTTCTGTTCACAGATCTTCAACACAACTCTCCAGTTCCTGGAGGTCAAAAAAAACTTCTGAAGATGGCCAATATGGAAATTTAGTCACAAAACTCCAGTCTCTGCCATAGAACTTCCCTGATTTGAGACAGCATTCTGACATTCTGATGCGAATTACTGCATCATGTAGAGACCACAGTCTGAACCTTGTCCTTCAAAAAAATATTGCAGTGACTAAGATCATCGCTATCTGTCACACTGCTCAGGGGTCAGCTAGCACTCACTGCACCAGGTCTTCCTAAAGCTTGTCCTCTCTCACACTTGCGAGTATACTTGGAAGTATCCACCACTCCTGGATCAAAAAAAGATCAAAACATGACATAAGGACCTATATTTAAGGTTTGGGGTTTTCTGGGGGGGGCGGGGGTCATACATTTTCATGGAAAGAAAGGAATCAATGATAATTTTATTCCACTGAAAACCCCGTCCTGCCTGGTGGGTAATTTAGCAAAATATAAGTACCACTATTTTCTAAGGACTGGTTTTCTGTGGACTCAAGCAGATCTGATTTTATGACAGAACCTCCTCCAAATTCATAGCTAGGGCATCCCTAAACCACAGGGTCTTCTCCTGAATGACCTCTGTGCTTGAAGGTATAGGACACAGAACAGAGGACAGGAAGAGAGATGATCTTGCTGTGTAATGGGGTGGGAGGGAAGTAATATTTAAGAAATTCACACTTGAAATGATCCTCAAAAGGATTCTTTGATTTTCACAAATTTTTCCTACTAAGAAAAATTCTTAACAAAATTTAGTCATTCTGGCCTGTCTACAATAAGAAAAGAGGTGTGACATACCAGCACCCCCCTGACTGGAGATGGAGAGGCAGTACTGACATCTCCCTACTGCGTTGTCTTTTTAGGTATAAGCTTTGGACACACTGCTTCTGCAACACTAAGCCAAGCAACAAATTTATCAAATATGTCAAGGATCAGATATCCCATGCCCACAGACATTCACATGGTCACATTTGTTAGAATTTTATTCTAAATAATTTAGCATGGGTTTCTATAATGCAGAAGTCCTGTAAGAAGGATATAAGTCTATTTGTGATGATTTCACCACATAGGTACACAACTGCAGAAGTGATCTCAGAAACAGAGATTCAGATTTAGTTTTCTCCCATTTCCCTAAAACATTGCTAAAAACCTATTTCATCATATTACATATTAGGAAACACTAAAAAAAGATAAGTGATGATAGAAGGATCAGTCCCACATTGCAAGAAGGAACTAAGTTGATTCACAAATGTTTCTTTAGTTGCCTGATAACACCTGCATCTATGAAGGCTGATTCCATATGTTAGCAGAAATCAGACTTTACAGCTTTAACCCATAAATGTAAAATCCAACCCTCATTATTTTGAAGTTTCTACCAAAGTATCCAACCTAAAACCGCCCTGGGATTAACTGCAAGGAGTACAAGAGAGAATGCATTAGTCCAGCAATGTCTTCAACACCATGAAACACTGAGGGATACAGTATGTCCTTCACCACTCTTCCCACTACTGCTACACTGTCTCAATGTGACAGTTGATTTTGACACGTCAGGAATCTTCTGCTCAAGTCACAGGCTCTTCTAGAGGAGTTACGGCACAGTTCTGCAAGATAAACCAACATCTACTAGTACCTGAGCGAAACCAAAATCATCTCCAGCCCAATACAGATGTGAATCTCTTCTGAGAAGCAAACAGGCAAGTGCCTCCTATCAATGGGCTAATGGCAATACCACTCCAAATGAGTCCCAAATAGCAAATAAAGAAAAATTAAGATGTTATACCATTTATACCATATAAACCAGCCATCATTTCTAATCATCATGAACTGTTATACAAGTTGCAGCTATCACAAAACTTTAATATTCCTTAAAGAAAAAGACACCAGCCTCTTTGATAGGGGATCATCACCAACATCCATGCTACCATATCAACATTCAGCACACATGATTTCCTCTTTGAAGAAAGCCAGGCCTCCTGTCAGCTTGCAAGAGTAAAGCTGCAGCCACATAGACCTGTTTCATTTCCTATACCATTTCTCTGTATAGCTCTCCAGTATTGTACAGTACAACCAGAAACGCAGCTCGTTCTGGATCAACAGCTTGACACTGGCTGGAACAAGGCAGAGAAATCATCTGGCCTTTCTACATCCCTTTGAGAACTACTTCCTGAGGTTCAAACCAATTAGCTACAGACAGCACCAGTTAACTTCCAGAGGTCCACTACAGACAGAACCAGTTAACTTCCAGAAGTCCAATCTTGGTACAAGGGATCCATAACCAGCTACGGATGCAGCTAGACAGCTTTATACCACTTCCTCTTCTGTAGTAGATGCTGGCTGATGTCTTGGAAAGACTAAGTGCTCTGTTTGCATGCCTAATGATTACCATGCAGAGAGAGATACAGAATAAATTATAACAGAAACAGCCATTATTTCTAATCACCATAAACTATTTTTCCTGTAAACTTCAATCACCGTTAATCACTGTCTCTTCCTTGTGATTGAGGAAACCCAGTGCAATTAAGGGGGTAGAGTAATATACCTGCAACAGCACTAGGCAATTAATAAGATTTGGCTTATCATTTGTCTAAATTATTTAAAATGTTACTAGAAGTTTAAAGACTTTGTCTCTCTTTTACAACAGGAAAGCTGTTCATTTCTCTCTGTAAAGTATACATACACAGATAAAATCACATGAGTCTAATAAAAGAGACTAAGCTCTAAATTGCATTGCAGGACATTTTTTCAGGTCAGAAGTAGTCACTGAAGCTTTCTCTACCCATTCTCCAGGTTTAAGCACCTTTTAAAAATGCTGACAACAGAATAGTATCAGTGTTCCAGTATCAGACTCACCTGTTGTACCTAGAGACATCACACACCTCCACCCTCCTACCTACTATTCCTTATTTATACAGACAAGGATCACAATAGCTCCAATGTCACATCCGAAATGTACGCTGTTGCTTGCTTACCCCGACCTCTGCATCCTTTTCAGAGCTGCTGCTATCCCACATGCAAGCTGGAGGGAGCAGGCAACTCATTTGTTAATTTACATTAACAGCATTCAACACGCTCCAAGACTGGATCGAGCTCAGAAAATGGTATTAAACACCTTGGTTAAGAACTCTCTTTACAGCATTAAATAATCTCATAATTCTGCAACTATATTTGTAGGTAAATCATGAAAACACTGAATAGTAAGAAGCTTCCTGGTAACCCAAGGAAAGCATCACCCACTCGAATTGTCAGATTAGGAGGCAATTAAGCACCAATCTTTCTCTTAAATTTGCATAAATCCCTCCTTTCCTCCACCAGGTTTCCAAGGTGGCCAAATAAAGGCACATTTTTTCAGGTGTTTAGTAGCACAAAATCTCACAGCAGCAGGAAAATGTTGGGTCTGATCCCTGTCCTTCTTCCCCACATCCCCAGTTACCACCTCCAGCACTCAGACTGTTCACTGAGCCTTTCCAGCACAGGAGGACAACTCAAAACTAACTCAAAATACATAGATAGTTTTCTTTGTCAACTTAGCATGCTGAAAAGGCTCAGGGAAGCAACTGAGCGGGGGGGGGTTAAAACAAATACAGAATAAGACCACTGTAGCCATATTGGTTTAGGCTACGAGGAGTCTCAGAACAATGTTCATTATGGCTAAAATGATTGTACCACTGATAAAAGCATGGGCTCCTGATTCCAGCAACAGAAAGCTGAAAAAAAAAGTAGTCAAAACACACCAATTTCTCCTGGGTTAGCTGCAAAGGGTGAATGAAGAAAAAAGTGCAAGGGAGAAAGCGAGACCATGTATCTGGAGCAGGGACAGAAGAAAAGCTCTTAACAAGAAAGAAACCGCATAACATGAGATTTTTTTCTAAATTAATCAGCAGCAATTTAAAGGTGGCACTTGAGTAGATCTGCTCACCTGTGATGCACAGCTTATCACTGGGCCAAATTTCTCGCCACTGCTCTAACTAACCTCCATTGCTCTGCATCACACCACTGCACCATCTGTCGTTGTATCCATCAGAAAAACCATAATACAAAAACCTATGAGAAAACCTATTCCCCAAGATCTCAATCACTGAATTGTTTGGCCAAGACAGAAGATTTCAGCCTTAAGCACACATTAATGAAAAATGTGACTTTCACAAGCTGATATCCAGCAAAGCATGACTGAGCTCACAGCAAAGAGAACAGCAATCTTAACCGCATCTTGTGGCACTTGGAGATGGACACCTGAAAACAGAAGGGATATACAGGGCACTGCAAAAACTGATTTGAGAGACAAGACTGTTACTTCACATTTTAAGACCTTTTTGGCCACTTGCTGATGTTATCTAAGAGTCACCGATAAGGGATTTTTTTTTTTTTTAAAACAAATACAGAATAAAACCACTGTACAACACTTAAAGTGTGTTTTAACACAACACAATTTAGACCCACATCACAGGATGATGCTTGGCTGGTGCCCACAGGGCAGAGGAGTCTCTAGGGCCTCAAAGAACCCTACACCCATAGGTGCCTGCCCTATATCCCACAGCACTGAGGAGTCACCAGGGCCTCAGTCCCCCCTTAGGGGACTCTAAAATGCTGCCACACACCCCATGGAGACAGGAGTCACCTCAGCCTCATGGAGGCCCCTCAGGGGATCCCACAATCCTGCCCCACATCCCACAGCACCAAGGGGTCACCCCACTCTCACAGCATCCTTAGAGGACCCTCTACACAACGTGCTTAGAGGACCCTGCCCGACAAGTCACAGGGAGAGGGGTCACCACAGCCTCACAGCACCCCTAGGGCAGCCTAAAATCCTGCCCTGTTCCCCATAGGGCCTGAGGGCTGCTGCAGCCTCACAGTACCCTTATGAAACCCTAAATCCTGACAGCAGCACCAGAAGATCACTAGGGCTTCATAGCACTCTTAGGGGACCCCACAATCCTGCCCCACACCCCATAGGGAGAGGGGTCACCCCAGCCTCATGGTGCTCCTGAGGAAGCCCTAGAGGCTCACCCCACAGCACTGAGGGGTCACCACAGCCTTACAGCATCCCTAGGACACCCTAAAATCCTGCCCTGCATCCCACAGGGCCACCGCAACCTCACAGCACCCTTAGGAAACCCTAAATCCTGCCTCACACCCACAGGGAGGGTGGTCACCCTGGCCTCACAGTGCTCCTGAGGGAACCCCACAGTCCTGTCCCACACCCCACATCACCAAGGGGCCACCTCTGCCTCACGGCACCCCTGGGGGACCCTACTGTTCTGCCCCACAGGGAGAGGGGCCACACAGCGCCCTCAGGGCCCCCCACACCACTGGTGGGGTCACCACGGCCTCACAGCACCCTGAGGAGAGCCCACACACCCCCAGGACTGAACGACCACCCCGGCAGCGGGGCTGCGAGAAGTCACCGAACTACCCCGGCGCCCAGCGAGGAGCAGAAGCGGAGAGGGGTAGCGGGGAAAGAGGTAGCAGAAGGAGGAAGCGGGGGGTGGCTAGCGGCGAGGGCGGGAAGGGTCCGTCCCTGTTCCCCCCCACCGCCACTTACCCGCCCCGCCATCTTGCCGCTGCGCCCAGCCCGCAGCGCCGCGCCGCCTGCCAGCCGCGCCGCAGCGACGGTCCCGCCCCGCAGCCGCCAGGGGGCGGCGCAGCGCAGGCGCCACGGCCGGGCTGGGCGGGTCCCTGAGGGCCGAGGGGCGGTGACGCCCACTTCACGGCCGGCGGCTCCGGATTGGCCGTTCTGCCCGCAGCGTCCAGGCACCGACGGCCGTCTCCCGGTACCGCCCGCCCATTGGCCTCGCGGCAGGGGGGGAGGGTGTTCTGCGTTACGTCACTGGGAGCGCTGTTGGGACTGGCCGGTTGGGCCGTGGGCGGGGCGCTGTGGGAGGAGCCGCGGATCTCCTCACGGCGGGCGGGTGAGGGGATGCTGCGATCTGGGGTCTCCCGGCCTCCGGTAACGGGCGGCCCGCCGGCGGCACTCAGGCTCGGGGGCCGGAGACACTGGATGTGCCGCCGGCTGGGGGCTGGATGGGTCAGGCTTTGCCCTGAGGGAAGGGGCGGTGGCCTGACGCGTCAGGCGGAGCCGCGGGCTAGCGGGCTGCCGGCCTGGACTAAGACCTGCGGGGCCAGGGTTGAGTGGAGACAGGCCTCCCGGCAGACCCCTGCCCGCAGGAGGACTGGCATCGATAGGGGTCTGTCAGGGCCTGGAGACCTCTCACGTCTCTGGGCCCCTGAGCATGGAGTCCTAAACAGCGTTCAGTGAGCAGGTTACAGTGCTTTGTGGGAAAAAAGGGACTTAAAATCTGTCGAACTGCTCCAGATAGGCAATGCACCAATAGAGCAGCTACTTTAAATAGGCTGCCGTGGCCTCCTCTGATAGTACATCTAATGGCTTACCTTTTTTCCTGAAGTGGCTCTCCATTCAACAGCATCTGGTTTATACTAACAGCATGTTTTTATGCTTTGTGCTACAAATTACAGGTGTGTGTGAGCCTGAAAGCCAGATAATGGGAGCTTAGAGCTCCTACTCTGGTGTCTCAGTACATATGAAAGCCTGGAGTTAACCTCATTCTTTGGTAAGGAGGGCTTGGGACTTCTAAAGCCCGTTCCTAGGCCTTTGCTCACAACGTGGGTGTCTTCTGCTCATTGCAGCTCTTGCTTCTACACAGAGCTGGTGTAGCCTGGTCCTGTTTGAGCACTTACTGAATGTTTGCAGCCAGACTTCTGGATATGGATCCGTATGGGGGCCCACTCCTGGGATCTGGTTGAAATAGTGCTTCCCTCTTAAGAGCAACAGATCATATTGAATAAACTGTCTCATGCTGAGAGATGAAAATAGCTTGTTCACAGAGCAGTGTCCCCCTGTGTAATGTTCTGCAGGAGAATGAAATTCCAATTATCGTCTTCAGTCTTGACTTTGCTTTGAGGGAGAAAGGCGGCAAACACTTGGACTCCAAAGCAAGGTTCAATACTGTCTCCAAAGCCGACCTCAACAGCCTGGAAATCAATTCAGGGAGCGAGCTTTAATGCATTAGCAACCTTTCACATCAGCTTCCTGCGTGGGGCTTTGACAACATAATAAAATATTAACATTGATTTTAACTGCCAGTTTGCTGCTTTGAACGGGTAGCAATGTCAACTGTAACCAAGAGGGAAATGCCAAGTTCATGGAAAACTCAGGGGACCACTTTAATGCAGTGGGCCAAAGTGGTCGATACCTCAGGCTATGGATGTACCTCAGTGCAGAGTATGAGTACAGGATTCAGTGGATAAAGAAATCGGGTCGATACCTAAATCTGTTGTGGGCAGATCTAAACAGTGCAAGAATTCGGTTTTCCCCAGTGAGATGATGTTCCTCCTGCTTGCACAGCAGCTGAGCAGAGTTTCTCTGTCTATATCCCTTCCTCAATAGAAATCACTGCACCGGGGAAACATCTCTGAAGAGTGGTTGTTAAATATTGCAAATAACCCCTTGGCTTTGGGCAGGTAACTGCCAGGCAGTTCTTGCTGGAGGGGATTTGCTTCCCGGCCTCAGTTACATGTGAAACAAGCTGTGAGACCAACAGCGGAACACCCGTGTCTGCCAAAACAGCATTTTCCTCTGCAGTTGGTAAAGGTGTCTGGCCTGGAGGGTCATCCCTGGAGGAGGCTGCTGCTGCTGCATCCCCAGCAGTGAACTCTGGCTGAATGATAGAATTTTGCAGGGATTCTCACCACTCGGCGCTTCCCAAATCTCTCTGCCATGTGGCCTTGAAGGGGTCTCTTGCAGAAACAAACACAGGAAATACAACCCCTGAATCTGTAGGGAAATAGGTGAGGGGATGGTGAGGGCAGGGTAGCCATGCTCCCTCACCTATCACCATTTCAAAGGGGAAAAAAAACCAAAGCAAAGTTCCCCAAACCAAACATGAAGCTTGCACCAATTGGTTCCTCTTCGGGTCTGGGACCAAAGGGGACCCCAGCCCACTCCCACTTGGTCCTGAGCTCCAGCTGCAGTTTGTCTGCCCAGCCAACAGGCCTACCCCTCGAGAAGCTTTGGGCACAAGGCTCTGAACCAGGCCAGCACCTTCACCGGGGCATGTCCCAAAGCTCTGCCCCACAGCCAGCCCCTCCCCGGGGCAGAGGGCAAGAGATGAAGCAGGGGGACAGTGCACGCTATGGAGCTGAGAGACCTTCAGGGCTGACCCCTCCACATGCCCGTGATCTCCTGGAGTGAGACCTCTGGTTTCCAGCAGACACAACATCTGCATCCTGAATCCCCAGGCGGCAGGGTGGCCGTGCTCCCTGGATGGGTTTAGGAAGGCACACTGGACAGGATCCGGCTCCCCAGGCTCGTCCCACTAACCTCCCTGTGAACCTGCTGGCTGGTAGCGCACTGAAGGGAGTTAAGAAGGCTGGAGGGCAGCTTGCGCTGGGAAATGAGAGAGATGTATCACAACACAAATGCCCACAATTCATAAAAAAATGATGCCTCTATCGTCATGAAGTTATCCATGTACTGCCTTTATCTGCCCAAATAGAGATGGCAGCAAAAATTATGTCCCTAGATTCCGTAAAAATAGCTTGAGAAGTGAAAACCAAAATAGCTTGAGAATTGAAAAGCAAAATAGCTTGAGAAGTGAAAACAAGAGTATGGTTTGGTTTCAGGGCTTTTAGGCTTTCCTTAGTCCTTTTTTTTAGTGAAAACACTGATACTTGTACGCTTGGCAGAGTATCTAAACCAGCAGCAGCAACGAGAAGTGTAAAGAAACAGAGGCTGGCAGCGTAGTGACCCTGCTGCTGGAACTGGGCTCCCTTTTCCATCAGGTTTCCTGTGGTTTCTCCTTCCAACCCAGCACCCCGGGGCTCTGGGGCACCTCAGCTGTTTGCTGCGGTGGTTTTGGCTGGGATAGAGTTAACGACAACTCCTCAGCAGGCTCTCAGCCCAGCAGGCCCTGAGACAGGGGACTGCTCTGTCACTGGTGAGGAGGTTTCCTCTTGTTCCCGTAGGCGATGCACAGGACTGTGGAGTCTCAGGGGCAGTGTGGCCCTGGGCAGGACTGTCCTAGCGTGGAGACGGGGTGGCAGCAGCTGAGGGCAGCCTCGCTGACAGGCCCCGGGGGGGCTGAGAGGGCCCGCTGCCCCGACACGGCAGCCGGGCAATTCTCAGGGCAGATGCCGGGACGGCGCCCCGGGCGGGAAGCAGCGCTTGGGGCCGGAGCCGAGGCCGAGACCGCTTCAACGGCCGCGGCGCTGTGACCAGGTGAACAACGGCTCCGCAGCTCCTCATTGGCGGGAGGGCTGAGCGAGGTGATTTTTCATTGGCGGATAGGAGCCAATAGAAATAAAGCTCCGTTACCATAAGACTAGCTGTAGGCTCTCGATGTCTAATAACCGCGTGGAGAACAGAGAGGGTCACGCGGTGCGGGGAGGTGCGAGGGTGCCGAGTGGCTCCTCATTGGCCAGGCGGCTCAGGAGCTGGCCAATCCCCTCGAGCGCGCGGGGCGGTGGTTGGCCCGGCGCGAGGCTAACGGCCGCCTCTCGCCTCAGGCGGCCCGCCATGGCGGCGCGCGGGAGGGGCGGCCGCGCGCGCTGCCAATAGCTGCGGTGGCAGCCGCTGTCCCGGGGGTCTCTCATGGAGGTGAGGGACGGGGCCGCGCTACGGGCTGGGGAGCGGCTGGGCCGTGCAGCTCCTCCTGTCAGAAACTCAGCGTGATGGTTGGAGCTGTCCCGGGGCTGGGCCTTCTCCTCGGCGCCGGTAACCGGGCAGGGCTGAGGCTGGGCTAGGCTTCGCGCCCTTCCCCCCGCAGGGTGTCTGCTGCCCCGGCCGGGCAGCGCTGTCCTGTGTGGGGCCGCCTGGGGCCGTCTAGGCCTGGGCCTGTCTTGTGGTAACGGGTGCTGTGAAACTGAGGTCAGAAGTGGTGGGAAAACAAGTGTCGCCAAAAAGTTCTATTTGGGAAAAAAATGAGTGTGTATGGTGTGTGGGGGGTGTCTCAAATCTGTATCAGCAAGTTGTACTTAATTCTTTGAGCTCATACGTCATGTAAGTGCTAGGTGTCCTTACTGAACAAGGAGATAACTAAGGAGAAAATGTGGCATAACTAGTGTAAGAAAGGGAGTTGTGTTCCACACTAATTCTGGCTTTGCGTGTTCACATATTTGTAAAAAGTGTCTGAGAAAAACTGTGTTAATACATTGGTGTAACTGTGGCATAAACTAGAGGGAAGATCATGCTGCAGACCATGTACGTTAGATGTAGAGCCTGTTTTCATCCTCGGGTAGCTATAGAACAACAGTTTTTTGGAAAGAAGAGTGCTTATTCAGAATACTTTCAGAATGCTAGCCCTGTGAAACTTGAACTTTTTCTGAATTTAGTAAGCATTTCAAGTGAGCTGCTACAGTAATATTTTAAATATTATGCAAATAATGTCACTTTTATTTGTGAACTAAAGGAGGTTTTAGCTAGTCAGTTTTATTTTAACTTTAAATTTTCCTTGTGTACCTCACCTTCTGAGGAAGGGAAGAAAAAATGCCTAACTCTTTTGTTTTGTTTTCATACCTTGCTCCCACTGGCCACCTACTTCTGAGCACTTCCAGGTTGGTGATGGGGAGAAGGGTGTTTCTTAGGTGGAAGTTGTTTCTCCCATAGTTATGGAATGGGACAAGCTTCCACTGTGGCTCCCAGTATGTGTTTTATAGCAAAATTCTAGCTCCTGAAATCTGAAAATGCATGTACATGCATTCATGTAATGTAAACAATGTAATAGGAACAACGATGAAAGGATGAGAGGTGTCTAGCCATGCGTGGAAGGCTAAATGACTTTTCTGCTGCTGTTGGTAAAAGGGATGATAATTCTCCCACTTCTGTAGTTGATGTTCTTGTGTGGTGGTTCAGCCCTTTGGAAGCGCAGCTAGTGTAAATGGAGAGAATGCAGGTTTCCTCTTAATCTGTGCTTCCTCTGTCTCTAAACACCTTGTGAATTTCTTGTGGTTTGTTGGGTTGAGCTCTTCTCTGAGGCCAAGTATGAAAACGTTATAATGTCAATATGTAGAACTAATTCCTTGAAAACTCAGGTGGAACAGAATTCACAGGTAGATTAAAGTGTTAAAGAAGTTAATATTGGTATAAAATCCACAACTCTCAGTTCTATGTTTAATTATGTCCTACCACTTTTGTTTTTCCTTGTCTTGTATAGCCTAAAGTTGCGTTCAGAGGTGGCAGTCGCTGCTGGAGTAGCACAGAAGCTGGTGGGAGGCTGACTGATGTATTCAGTAACGTAATGACAGGCGCTGGCTCGCTATATGGTTGCTACAAATCACAGGTTCAGTTGATTATAAATGAATTTTTTTATATCTGTGTAAGAGTTTGGGTTGTTTGTAAACAAAATGGTCAAAAAATATTTCTAATATGGTTGCTATACCAGTGAGCATGTATCACCATGTTTGATACATTGATAATAAATGTCCATGGTGGTAATGTTCATCAGAAGGGACAGTGACTTTTTTAATAGTCACAGATGAAGGAATATGTGGTGTTTTGTAAAACAGTATTTCACTGTGTTCTTTATTCTTCTGTTACCATAAACAATTGTAGACAAAGTGAGGAGCAAATGACTATTTTTAGGACAACTGAGAAGTCAGTAAGAAGCAGAAGCTTAGGTATTGCAACAGATATTTCTATGGCATACCACAGATACAGAGTCCAAACGTTCATATAAACCAGCCTGTTGAGCAGGGGGTTCTTAGTCTGACCAGTAGAAAATGCCATGACTGTTAAGTACATCAGATCTCTCTTTTCAGTTTGCCTTTTGTACTCATAAACTTTCACTGAGGTAAAAGACTCAAATAAATGAATGAAAAGTCATTTCCAGTACTTTCAAGAACAGACCTATTACTTACTCTGTCTGAGATACATGTGGCTTTGCTCATCCATGTCTTTCAGTCCAGCAACTGGGCATCTTTTTTCGCTTACGGAAGTATTTTACAGACATGGGGAACTGAGACGTGAAATAGAGAGACCTGCCCGTAGTTAGGCAGAAAGCCTCACTGGGAATAAAGCATGGTTTTGTCTGTCGCTTTCTGTAGCTGCTAGACTACTTTGCTTTGTGAAGGAGTGTATCGTGTATCTTTAATGTTTAACCCTATGAAAGCACCATTAATTTTTTCACTTGCTAAGAGCTAAGAAAGCATACCATGTTTAAACCACACAAGGAAATGTTCCTTTTCACTTAAACTGCGTAGAAGACCTTTTCTCTAGAGAAGGATTGGCTGTAAGTTTTCTTCAGTAGTGTAAATAACCTGTACTGATTGTGGGGAAGGGGACGTCACCTGACTCCTGTCAGTGATCATCTGTTAGAAACTGGTGCAGACATTTTAGGCTGGCATGGCCTGAAATTTTTAGTCCTATGCGTATATGCCTGGGCAGTCACCAGCAGAAGTTATCTGTAGCGTTATGTCAAAAAGTATGTGGCTTGCTTGCTTCTCATGCTCTGGTTACTCCAAGAGTGAACTCGGGTACAACTGCATAGAATGATGAAATGACCATGTGATGTGTTTAATATTAAAATCAATGCTTTTATTGTACATAAAATGCAGAATGAAGAAAATGTAGAGCTACCTCAGACCTACAGTTCTTCCCTTTCAACATCAGACTACTCTGCACCAGTGGACTCCTCCCTTTTATATGCACCATGGTCTACCTATGGAGATGATACTAAGCAGCCTGCTGCTTCCCAGATTAATATGAAGTCCAGGTAGTCATTTCTGACAGAGAGAATGTGTGTGTTGATGGAGCAGATGGATTATTTTTTTTGTTTAACTTATGAAATATTTTGAATGAAGTAATCGTTTTAATTAATATGCAATTCATTTTCAGGTTGCAGCCTGAAAGGAATGATTATGGCAGTGAAACGGATTTATATGGACTTGTGTCTAACATCCTGGAGGAACAAGATAAATCGCAGCCATATTGTGCTGAGGGGTGAGTATGTTGCCATGCAAGCATTGCTGGCATTCTCTTCCTCTGACAAAAACTACCCTTGCTGATCTCAGTATCTGTGTTCTGTTAGTCATCTTTGCATCTGCTCCTGGCAAGTCCTCATGCTTTTTACGGTTTCCCTTCCCTCCCCCTTATTTCACTCGTGATACTTTAAAGCTTTTATCTAGGTACTTGGATTACATGGTAATCTGGCTTCTGGTATTTACAGGACTTTTTAATTGGCTTTTTTTAAATAAGTCCTTAACAAGCATTGTGAAATGCTGTATTCAAATAAATCTCCTTGAATATATGCCTTTGCCTATTAATTTTTTTTTTAGATTAAGATCAAATCCAGACTTTAGGTTTGTTTCTTAATTAATTTCAATTCACAGAAGGAATATACAAAACATGAAATCATACTCTTTCACACTTTCCTGAACTGGCAGGAGAGAAGAATTCCATGCAAAATGAATGTTTCTTGATGTTAGTGCTACCTGAGCAATATTTGCATATCTAAATGTCAGATTTTTTATGCCTATATTCTAGCACCAGAAAAAAACTATTAGATAGTCATAATAGATTGACACAGAAGGATTCAGATCCAGCATCCCCGAGATACTTAGAGAGCTCACTGTCTTTTGCCTGAATCTGAGCATTGTAGGTCTAAGGGATAAGAAAGAGAACTCAGTTCTCAAGGTTCCCAAGCCAGGCACCACTCTTCCATTCTGTCTCCTCCCAAAATTCCAATTATTTCTGTATGTGTGCTGAGTTATGTGTCTGAAGTGAGGGAAAACTTTAGAGAGTCAGTCTTGATCAAGAGATCTTTCTAATTCCTTTGCTTCAGACAGTTAAGGTTGGATTTCCATTTTCAGTACTGCCAAATTTGGCTGTGACTGTAGTGACTTCCAGGCACAATTCCGTTTTTACTTAGTCTGTTTACAGTTTTCCTTGACAGTCAGTGATTGATTGATTGCTTGTCCTGTGTTAATCCATGGTAATTAGTGGAAGGAAAGGAAATGTGCTGAGATGCTTATTCTTGATTTACCTGCAGGAAGCAGTGTAAGCCAGTGTAAAACACAAGCGATTCTGAAGCAGCGAGCAAGATGATACAGAGTAGTGTTTTGTCTGGAGTGCTAAGACATGGCTTTGAAAGGTTGTGGGTAGTTTCAGAAGTTTGGTTATCTTAACTTGTTGCTTAACCAGGAGTATTTTGGTGGTGATGGATAGTCAAATCCCTTGACAGGATTGACTGACCATAATTTGGTATGTACATGTCACAGCTTGAAGGCAGCTCCTAAGGTATATGGGTGGATTTAGACAAGCCAGAATCGGTTTTCTTATCTAGTTAAGGGAAACTGCGAAGATGACAGTAGTGGATAGAAGCTGGAGTAAGGCATTGTTGAATCAATCAGAAGGAAATGGTTGAGGGAAGAATTTGGGTTTTAAACGTTTTCCTGCATTTGGGCATGGAAGAGGAGCGCCACAGATAAGAATCTAATGCATGTATTTCTTGTTTTTTCAAGGACCTGCGCTTCCAACTTAAAGCCAGTATGGCCCATGAATGCAACCAAAATCGTAGACCACCATGACCTGTTGCCAGAAACTAAAAGACCAGTTGGAGCTGCCTCACAACAGGGGTTTTATAGTAGCGAATCTGTATCTGCTGCTGAAAAACAGTACTTGCAAAGTGGTAATCTTGCATCACAGCAAAAAGTAGACGAATGTTATCACGGGTGTACTGGCATAGACCTTGAAGAGCAGTGTTTATACCCTTCTAGGAATGATCATGCCAACTGTTGCAACATGCAGACTAATGAGAATATTAAGACAACACCCATGTATCAGAACTATCCATACATAAAAAACACCATTACGCCCCAATTTGGGTATTCAGAAGTAATCAAAGACTCAGGAGCTGATGCTTATTCTTATGGAAGGGAGAAGGTGTGTCCCAGAGGAACAGATGCACAGTTGCACCAAAAGCAGGCAGAAACATTTCTTCCACAGTTTCACAGATACAATGAAAATGCAGATTATATTAGATACACTGAATATTCTCATGCTAGTAAAGCAAAGCCTAACAAGAGCACCAATTGTAGCCTCCAAGAAAATAAGTTAGTAAATGGAACTACTGAGGTACCATCTCTGGACACAGAACCATATACTAAATTATTTCAAGTTAAATCAGGAACTCAGAAAAAAATAGAAGATAGAATTTCAGATCAGCAAAACTTTACATTTCCCAAGGCTGTAGGACTTCTATCAGAAAAACAATTTGCAAATGAAGCTTCATTCTGCACTGATTTTGGGCAAAAATTTGAATATGGACTGAAGTCTTTTGCAGCTTATCCAGGGAATAGTGACTGTGCAAATGGTGTAGAAAAGCAGCAGTTTTCAAAGTCTGATCTTCAGAATTCTGAATACTGTAAATCACTTCCATTATTACCAAACTCAGTAAATCTTTCAGTAGCTGCTAATGTAAGGCCAGCTTGGATGAACGTTCAAACTAAAACCACTGCTTCTGTCCCCTTTCAGAATCCAAGTCCTTTGCTGAAACTGAATAATCATTTACCTGCTTTTCCAAAAAGTTCCAGTCATTCTAATGATTTTTTTCAGTTACCATCTTCAAATTTCCCTTTAAACAGTAATTTATTTCACAAGTACTGTCAAGAGAATCCTTCGGTTTTTTCGAGTCTTGATTTTGGTTATAATACTGCAGAACGAGCTCGGTCTGCTGCTTGCATGGAAGCACTAGTTAGAAGTGGAGAAGAGAATGTCATTGAGTATTTAAGTGAAAAGAAATTAAAGCAGCCAAACGGATTCTGTGACAATTATTCAGCTCAGCAGTTTGGGATCATTGAAAATACGAACAAACACTGTTTCCAGTTGAAGCCACGCAGTAAGCATTATGATCTGGAAGGACAAAAACATGCAGATGGGTTGTTGCAGAACATGTACCAAGATTTAATGGAGTCTCAGGGTCAGCTTAATCTCAGGCAGGGGAGCGGAGACAGCAATGGCATCAATCCTGTGACTTGCCTACAGGCTCCAAGCTTTTCCAGCAATTGCGTGATGGGTGACTTTAGACGTAAGCAGCAGCTTGGTTCGAGTGCATTCCCATTGAGATCAGCTCATCTATTTGGCCGTTCCGTTGTCCCTCTGATGGAGTCTCATGAATTGTTCTCCCATGATGACTTAAAACGCTTCTACCCTTATTTTAATGATAAGATGTATGGTGACAACTCTTTTTCTGGTTTTGTACCAGCATTTGGATTTCAAAGGCAAGTCAAAACCCGTAGTGGGCCTGCCAGCGAACTTCATGTTAGACTTGAAGAATGTTATGAACAGTGGAGAGCTTTGGAGAAAGAAAGAAAGAAGGTAAAAAAAAAAAAACCCCAACCTAAATCAATATGCCATATCACAGATTTTATGTAGATCTCATCCCTAATCAGTCCAGTTAGAGGTCATGGGTAATTCTCACTTTTGAGTTGATATGGTTAATGGGACTTCAAAGTTAAAAGAGTTTGCTTCCGTGTATACTTGGGACTGAAAACAGAAGTTTTGAAGGCTTGTAGCCTCGTTGGGAGCATAACTAATGTTGTATTGAATGTTGCACATAAAGTAGGGATTCGGTGACTTTTTCAGTCTGTGTTGGGGTTGGGGAAGGTGTGTGGTATGGCTAACAAAGCCATGTTATGCTTTTTTTTTAATACAATAAATACAATGCATCTGGAAACTTTGAAAGCAAATCCAATAATTAATGTTTTGAATTGGGATTAAACTTTAATCCTTTCAAGAATTAATGACATTTCTTAGGCCCTCCACTTTCAGTTCTTTCAATGTGGAGTTCTCGCCTCCTGTTTCCCTGAAGTTTTAAACCGAAGATGTATTTGAAGGGGCTCTTTTTTCCCCAGAAACAGAGGCTGAAGAAAGGGTAATATTAAAACACTTGAACTAAAAGATTCCGGTAGTTCTGTATGAAGCCCTACTTAAAGTAATTGCCCTTTTTGGTCATCAGTGGAAGTGTTTCAGGCTGCCCTTGGTGAGTGTAAAAGCTGTCTTAATTTGATCAGTTTAACTGGTATTGAAATTCAAAAACAACCTGGAGCTGTGACTTTCTGAGGGAACCTTGACCAAATGTTACCTGGGAATCGTGGGGGCGGGCCATTTGGCTGTCAGCTTCTCTGTGGAAGCTCTGTTGTGCCAATCCAACAAAAGAAACTTAATTGTGAGGGGATGTAACGGGGCTTTTTTTTGCCAAAAGCCAGTTGTTGCTTTGAATAGAGGGGTTAGGGTGACAATGAGCTTGACTTGAGGAGGGGAGATTGATGTCTGGGCTTGCATAGAAAAGTGCAAAAGAGAAAGAGTTGACACGTGCTGACATGAGGAGGGCGTGGAGAAAATTAGGCGGCAGGTTTATGTGAACCACTACAAGACAATCTTAAGAAATCCAATTTTAAAACAGATTTAGCTAGCTATGTATTGTTACAGGTGTTCCAGAGTGACATAACAATGGCCTGGGAGAGATTGAAATTTGAAATCTTGCAGTCAGGTTTCAAAGTAATTTTCTGATGGCTGAATAAAATATGATTTCATTTTAACAAAAAAAAGGCAGCTTTCTGTAGTTTGACTAATCTGTACAAAACTTAGGTTAATTGCTGACTTAAACAATTCTATTTTAATTTTGTGGCTGAGGCCCACATCTGTTTGCTCATTCTCTTTTGCCTTGTAATTCTGACTTGCCTCCATTTTATTCACAGGCAAAATTAGTACAGGCTGTAGTCAGAGTGTGAGAAGACATAGCACTTCTGAAACCCATTATGTTGGCATAATTACTTTAGTTGAACTGGTTTGAGTAAAGCGGTTGTTCACTTAAAACAGGTGATTGTCTTACCAAATGGTTAAATCCCAAATGCCTGAATCCTCATAATCTGCTTTAAAAAAAAAAAAATCCAAAACCCTAAGGGAAAGACACTGTATATCTAATATTTTTTTCTTGTTTCTGTAATGAAGCACACTTTGCAGCTTACGTTCTTAGGGAGTTATTCTTTTGTTTTCCTGCAGACTGAATCAGCTCTTGCTAAGAATTTCCAAGGGAAAAAGGTTTCCAGTGCTAACAACACTCCGATTCCAAGGCTGACATCAAACCCATCAAGAGTTGATCGCTTAATTGTGGATCAGCTGCGTGAACAAGCCAGAGTGAGTTGTAGGACTTAAAAAAAAAAAAAAAAAAAATCTATTGAACTTATCACACAGAACTTAGATTAGTATAAGATATGTAAGATGATCAGAGCAGCTTTTCCAAAAATAGCTTTGTTCTTAAACGCTATGCAGGGAATAATATTTCAGCAGTCCCTGCTAGAATTTCTACAGCTCCAGGTTCACTGCTGCTGTTACCAGGGAACCCACTGAGTGGCTGAGGCTCACGTTTACATGCCAGGAGGATGTGGTTCCTAGTACAAGAGCGTGCATGAGATGCCAGAATGCAGTCATCTAGCCTAACTGCTTGCACAGCTCTAAGATGTGCTTGCATTTTGAGCTCTTCTGTTTTGAGCAGCTCAGCAGAGAAATGTTCACTGTAGATTTGTAGACACTGTATTAAAGGAAGTATTTGTGGGGGGAAAAGCAAGTTTAATTAATGTTTGTAAGACTTTTATATATATATATGCTTGAGAGTCTTGTATTTTTTTCATGCAGAATGGTTATTTGATGCAACTTCAGCCTGAATTTCTATGTTACTAGTTTGCTGCTTAAGCCAAACAGCCATAACCTGTAGGGCAAGCATGAGTTGTGTCTTTTGAGCTGCCTGTGACTCTGTGGCCAAATGATCATGCCAGTGTGCAGTATCATGCTTCTTTGTGAGGCAGCAGCCTGTACAGAATTCTGCAAGGGAGACTAGAGGGAGGAGGCTAGCACAGGCAGAGCTTATCTGATCTGCCAGCAGAATAGCAAGGGTCTGATCTGGCTCTTCTGAGGTAGAGAGGCCAGAGCCAGGATGCTCATGCTGCAGAAGGAGGAGAAATGTGGGCTGAAAGCGCAGAGCTGAAGCCTGCCCCTGCAAGGGGATGTGGGATTAAAGACAGCAGCTGTTGTTCTGAGAAGTGCTGGTTCTTGGAGGCACCAGTACTGCTGAGCTCAGTCACTCCCAAGGCAGCAGTGGTAAGAAGCAGTCCTTCTTACCAGTCTCGCAAAGGTGAAATAAAGCTGTGGAGCCATGTCTGCTTACTGCCTGCTGAAATGTGTCTTGTGGCCTGGCTTTGTTCATACAGCCTAGTAAAGAGTACAGCAAAAGATGTGTTGATAGGCTTAGTGTACGCTTTTTAAACTACTGTTTTATGAACCCCAAAAGAACAGTGTTAGGAAGTTTCCACTTTCAGAAGGCTTGCCTGTCCTTGTCCTAGTACTTTAAAACTGCATCTAAGAAAGGACTTCATCTTTTCTAGCCATTTGAGGAACCAAGCTTCAGGATATAGAACCTCAGACACTTGTTAGGTGGCAACTGAAAAGTAGTTTTAAGAATGCTTAAAAGCACAGTGGGGCTGTTGAACCTGGATTCTAACATCAAAAAGCTTAGTGATGGCCAAAGAGAAACACTGGTACAAAGGCTCAAGTGGATGTTGAGCTGGCTGAATCTAGGATTAACTCTTCATAGTGTGGAGCATCTAGTTAAATCTTCTTGGTGGTCACGCACTTTACTTTGGTTTTATCATTTGAGACTTCCACTTGCGGTTGCTTTCAGTTCCAGAACAAAGCATAGCTGATGGAGAGGTGACAGTAGCTTCCTTCAGTATATCATCAGTAGCTATTAAAACCACTTAATAGCCAAAGAACAAACTTTAAACCAGGATCTCCTCTCTGTGGACTGTATCTCATCTCCCTTGTTTCTGGGGAGGTGTGAATCCACAGCTCTGTTGTAACTGGAGAATGCTATAGTCACCCCACTGTGGGGTACTCTGAGGCTGGACATTCAGCTTGTCCTGTTGAAGTTCTTCTGTTGTGGACTGGTAATGATTTTGCCAGAGAGAGGAAATGGGAGCTTATTTCTAGTAGTGAGGCTATCTGTATGGGCTGGGGAAAGCATTATGGTCCCTATTCCAAATATATTGTTTTGTGAAAAACAGTTATCAAGGCTGGGCCTGAAATGTCAGTCCTTATCTCATGGAGTATGCTCACCCCTAGACTGCAGGGTCTGTGTCTCTGCTGGCTGTTCGCTGGGACCCTGCCACTCCAGCAGTCAGCCTCAGTGTCACTGCTGGCTTGCTGCTTTTCCCAGTGAAAGATCTAAATGACTTGGCAAGCCCTGTGACAGTCAAAAGGGATCAGCTGTGCTTTGCAAGAGAAGGGCAGGTTTAGTTGATGCTTCTGAGTTGTAAGTGGAAGGAAGGGTCTCTTGGGAATGCAGGATGAACTTCTGAAAAACCTGAGGGGACAGGAAAGCGAGCATTTGAGCCTTTGGTGGTTCCTGTTGGGTTGCTTGGGGCAGGCCAGTTTTGCTGACTTTTGTGGATTTTGCTTTTGGATACCTGTCACTGCTCCCAGGCTTAGTATAAAGAACATAGGCATTTTACTATCAGCTGTGGATCCCACTGGGTGGGGTTGTGGTACCTGAAAAACAAGGTCTTCAGAACGTAAGTCCTTTTGTGGATGTGGATGTACTATTAAGTAACACTGGGAAATGACTGTTAGGTTCATCTTACTTTGTTTCACTTGTTTATGTAATCCTACTATGCCACTCCTTAAAATCTGGCTTTTTCTTCAGAAACAAATCTAGTGATTTTCAAACAATCTTACCAACGTTAGTTTCCTATCCTAGTGGCTTATTCCTCAGTTGTTCGTGTGAAGTTCTCCCTTTGCTTTTTTGTAAATTCTTAGCTTCCTTACAAATGTGAAGTGTCATTTTTTGAGCTTATTGGTAGTTGCTGCTGTCACAGTAACTTGCGCAGTTTATTCCTGCCTATGTTCCACCCCCCGCCAGGCTTTTGCCGGATCTAAGGGAGAGCAGGACAAGTCTGGCAGTGGGAGCTTGCTCCTTCCTGAATACTCTCTCCTGAGCCCTTAGCAGGGAGTGGCTGCTCTGTTCTGCTGTTGTGGATGCTGTTATCAAAATAACTGTCTTGGCCAACAGCCTCCTCTGAGGATACTTGGGGCAGATTGGGCAAATTGTCCTGGTTCAAATGCCTTTGTTAGCCACCCTTTCTTACGTTTCAAAAACTCCATGCCAGTCCTTTTCCTAGGGAAGCCTACAGTCATTCTGTTGCAAGGAAGCATCAAGAACTTCATTTTGCACTGTGCTCCCAGACCCTCTGTTTCTTATTTTTAACTTGTGGATGACCATTAATCATCAGGCTTATTTATAGGTCATCAAGTGTAGCCATTGCCCAGTGAACATTACAATTTCGGAAATTCTAGTTTTATCTCTTTCTGCAGACCTTTCTTCAGTGGTCTGTGAACCATGGTTGAGGAATCACTCACCAAGGGGAAATTCATAGTAATGTGACTGTTGTAAGATAAACAAGATGACAAAGGTGCAGATTCTCAATTGACTAAACAAAACTGAATTATTTCTGAATGCTTGTGCTTGATATTCTCTGAAAGAGTTCCTTTAGTGTTGAGTAACCATCCTGAAAGTCAGCCTACACGTGTGGTTCCACAGCAGCTTCCAGAATGAGACTGCTGCTTTCCCACGTTGCCAGTTGCTTTGCACTGGCGCAGCCCAAGGAGACAATCCGGGTGAAAACTGGCTGGTCTTTGTGGGATTGGTTTTCACCCGTATAATTGTAGGAGTGCTGATGAAAGGGAGGACTGCACTGGTCTTGATTCAGAGGAATTCACATTGTCATGTCCTGTTACATGGTGGTCTCAAAGTTGTATATATCTGTTATTAACTAGTAAGCTGAGTGTCCTAATATTGGGGTATTTTAGCTTTGCTGTTGTGCTATGCACACCCAGGTATTCTACAGCTTCGGTTTCGGAGAAGAAATCCTAGGTAAGAATTTAAATCTACTTCAGCTATAACTTTATGAAGTGTTCTCGAAAAAAAAAAAAAATGGTTATCATTAATCTGTTCTTCCTAATCTAGTTAATTTTCTTGTAAGTCTAGATGAGTATAGTTTGAACTCCTGTAACGTGTAAAATGTTCATTAGGTTGTGACTTTACTTGGAAAAATGGAGCGCCTTCGCAGTTCTCCCCTTCATGCTAACATTTCTACTGCTCTTGATAAACATCTGGAGGTAATTCATGTAGTGCAGTCGCGTAGAAAAGATGAAATTGTAAATGCTTCAAATCGACAGAGGCAAGGAGCTCCCAGATGCCAAGATGACAGAGGTATAACTATGCTTACGTACTTTTATAAGGTAGCTGAAAAATTCTACACATACTGCAAGTCTAAAAAAAAAAAGTGTGAGGGGTTTTGTATTAAAGTTTTAATTTATTTTTCGGTGTCTAGAGCTTTGAGAAAGGCAGACTGTACAGGTTTTAGATGATGGTTTTGAGAGGATACTAAAACTGGGTTATAGAGATAAATGGGTTAAATCAATTTGGAGTGCATTTATTCAATTAATAAACTAGCAAGTAATGAAATGGTAGTGGGGGGGGGGGGGTTTGTAATGCAGTTTGGGATTGGAGATGATATTAAACGATTGCTTCTTTCTTCTCCCTGCCCCTCCTATCCCTGTTCCCATCACCCCTCTAGCCCTGTCTGTATTTCTGTGTAGAACTTCTTTGGTATCTCCATGCTGAATCTGTGCAAAGAGACCAAAATGGCCTTGCATTATGAATGGATTTCCTCTTCAAGCATGTTCTGTTGTTGATTGACATAAAACACAAATCACATTTTGGATGGATACACAAAACTGTATTGGTCAGAATGTTTTTATTCTTAATGGTATCCAAAATATGCAGAATATTCAGCTTAATCTTTCACTAGTGCACAGGCAGAATGGCAGATTCCCTTCTCTCTTAGATGTGAGTCAGAATAAATTCCTGCTACCTGTGACACTCTGACCTACTGCTTTGTGTTGGATGCTTTCTTACATTTCTGAGTCCTCTGTTCGCTTCCTGACTTTCTTTCCACAACTGAATTAGATGGATTATTTTACTTCTTTGGGGTATCCCGTCATGCACTTCTGTAATTCTAAAGTTTACTTCAAAAGATAGACTATAGCAATTTTTCTTTTCACCCATTCACTGTCATTCTTGTTTCCCTTTACCTTGATTGAAAATTATGTGACTTGTTAAGACGAAGGGGGCTTGGGGGTTGTTGAAGCCCATGAAAATAATTGGTGCTGGCTTTACTTGGTGCTACTTCTTAACCAGATCAGTGAGCTCTGGAACTGAGTAGTCTGGGAAAGAGTAGCTGTCAGACCTCAGGATCTGCTCCCTGGTCCAGCTGCTTTGAGAAGGGAAAGAAGTGGGCTTTGCACAATGGGTTCTGATTACTTAACTAGAAGGGTTGCACTTTCTTTGTCTACCTCTCATCCTCCATACTGGCTGTCTCCAAGATATGTTAGCCTGTTGTGGCAATTGGGGAGGATTTTTCAAACAGTAGATTATTGAATGTACTAACTATATTTGCTGCATGTCTGGGAAAGCCTTGAGGAAAATGCCTGAAGCTGAGCATCTCCTCTCTTTGGCAGAGCTTTCTTCTTGTTAATAGTTTTGTTTTGTTTGAGAAGCGGTCTTCCCTGGCCCAACCCTGTTTCCACAGCACCTTTCTATTCCATCTGATCTGATATTAAGTATCTGTCTTATCAGGCAGGACCTGTCTATTATGTCCTCTATTCCAGGAAGTTTGATTTAAACAAAATTCATATGTGAGCCATGGTCTTGTCTTCTCCCAGCTCCCTCACTTTAGTTGCAACACAGATTTGCTTCAGTGGGAAGCAGATGGATCTGAGCTGCCTCCTATCAGTTGTATTCATGCACAACATGGGTCTGAAAAATTCTGCTATTACACACCAAAGTTATGGAACTGTACGAGGTATCTGGCAGTTGTTTGTAAATGTTTTTGACAGCTTAATGAAGTTCTGGAAGAAATCACAATGATCAAAAAAAGGGTTTTATGGAGTGCCACCTGTCACCCAGAACAACCATCAAGCCTTTCAGGGCTGTCTGAGCATACCTCTGCTTTGCGATTGCCCTAGATTTAGTTTTCAGGATCTTTCAGAAGGATATAGCTGTTACAGATCATCTTCTGAGGGGAGAAGAGACCTTTTTAATGTTTGTAACTCTCAGGCACTGCATTCAGCCAAAGACTTTAAAACAACCCTTCCTTATTACTATGCAATTTTCCTTTCTTCCCTGGTAGTGACCCAAATGCCAACCGTATCCTACAGCTTTGAGATGCACATTTATGTGTCACTTGTTTCTTAGCTTCTTCTAGGCAGTCCAGATGACACCATTCCTGTGGTCTCTTCTGGATTCCACAAAGCTTGGTGTGGAAATTGGAATTTTGAGAATATAAGACCTTATAATCACATCCTCCCACTCTGTTTTCTATCCTTTTATTTCTCTGGAGTTATCCTTCCAAACACTACCTTCTAAAATTTTTTGGATAGCTGACACTTGTGTTGGACAAGTGGATTTTCATGGTGATTCTTCACAGTTACCTAAATCAATTTTGTGTAGCACTCCTTCCAGCTGCTTTAGCAGTGGTAACTGTAGAGGAATCAGTCACTCTGTGCAGGAGGAAGGAGGGATGTCTCAGAAGGAGTTTCACAGGAACCAGCCTGGGGAGTGAGAGCCAGACAAGCTGGTAGAGAGTGGTGGTGAGGGGATAAGGCTAGGTCTTCAAATTCTGCCCTTTCCTGAGGCACCCCCAGTACCTCCAAGAGGGGCATGCTTTCACCTGGAACAGTGAATCCAACAACATTGGTTGAAGGTGGGTGCCAGGTTTTTGCAATAAAATGAAACTGCACTCGTGCTTACTGAGTACAAGCACTTGGAAGAGCAGACTTTGACTTAAAGTCTTCCACTGCTCCCAACTCTCATGGAAGTGTTTGAGCAGGGAGGCAAGTGCACACATGCTTTCTGTGCAGCCCAGCATACAGCGTAGTGTGAACCGGCTCCAAGAGGAGTGAGTGTGCCCCTACCCCAAAATAACATGCAAGTTCTGGCTGAAAACTCCAGTGCCTAGAAGAGGGTATTGAATTTGTTTCTTCACACACAGGCTGGAATTAAAATCAAAGCATTACCTATGCATTAAGTCATTGCAGTTGAATAAATGGACCACTGCACCACCTTACTCTTTATTTTAAAGTGGTGAGGGTTGACATGTTTGCAGAACATGATCTGTATGCTTTAATAAAATGCCATAAATGAGCTATTCCTTCACCTGGCTTAATTTCTTAGGCAAGATGGGCAAAGGATCCACTTTGTGGATGTGGAGGGGTTCCTGTGAACATTCAGCAAGGAGCTTGCACAGGAAGGGGCGAGATACCTTTAGTATGTGTGTACATGGAATAGTTTCAAAACCAGAGCTGACCATAAGGCTTTACATGCTTCTGATAACAGGTGACAGTTAAGTAGGACCTTTAACAAAGTAAGTACCTAAATTCTATGTACATGCCTCTTTGTATGAGGGCGTAAAAATCACTACTTTCTCAGATTCAACTTTTACAATCTTATAAAGAGACAGGCAAAGTCAGACACTAAAAAGGGGCTAAGAAGTTCTGCTCTCTTTAGCATTGCCAGGGTGAATTAATCCCAAATAGTGCTTGCTCATGACCTGTGTAATAAAGATTAAAACGCCATTTCCTCCCTGCAGATGTGTTTGCTCTTGCTTTGGCAATTAAAGACATGAGTGTAGCAACACGTAAAGCACGTACAACTCTCTGGTGCGCGCTCCAGATGACCTTACCGAAATCTTCAGCTGGAAAACTAGATCCAGAGAAAGCTCTTCGGGAGACTGAGCAACCTGAAGAAAAAGTGTGCGAAAACACAAACAACTGTGGCATCCTAAATCAGAGGGCTGAAGTAAGCAAGCACTAATGAAATACTAGTTGCATGCAAAAATACACTCTGCAGTGTGTATGTATGGGAGATGATTGATACATTAATTCTTTTTAATTATTTGTAAAGTTTGAACTGCTAATACTCATATTTAAAGCTGCATCTTGATGAGAAGTTGAATTTGCTTTAAGGGCTTTCGGGTTCTACTTAAACTGTTAACATGACAGTCAGCGTCAGAATATTGTAAAGCCAAACTGGTGAATGCTAACTTAAAAAATAATCAGACTAATTAATTAACAGCCAAGACATTATTTAACTTCTGCAAGGGAACCCTGGTGTACAACTCTTCTGATAACTTCTTTTAGTTTTGCTTTAGGAAATAGGTTTCAAAATAATGATTCTTAAAGACTGTAGTCTAATGGGGTGTCCGGTTAGTATCAGATAAGATTGTGATGTAAAAATGGTTTCCTTATTGGACTAAAACCTGGAAACAGGAGGAAAAATGCTAAGAATACCCAATATTCATGTAAAATTAAATATTTAAAATACAAATATTTATGAATTTGAGATTTTAGAATCTTAAGTTTGTGAAAGGAGATGCACCGGGTTCTACTAAATTACTGGTATGACAAAATTGCTGTTGTGAAACCATGCAATTTAGTAAATGTGTTCAAATCATTTGGGCATGCTCTTGGGAAAAAAAGAACCTCTGTTTTAAAGTATTTAAACATAATCAAAATATAACATGCACACAGGATTATCCTTTAAAAAGCTGTGCAGTAGCTGAAATAATGAGTATTGTTTTTAATACCTTCACTTCAAAATCGGAAGAGGTATCACAAAGTTCTGAAATTTAGGTTTTCTTAAAGTTACTCTTTCACTAGTTTGGTTTGAAATTTGCTTGTCATATTTTAGACTTATTAGTTTACCTCTGCATTTTTTGACAGCTATTAATACTTGGTGTTTATCTATCTGCATATCTTAATCTGTATGGAATATAAGTAACTTATTCACTGATACGAAATATTGGTATTATGTGGCTCAGGAGATAGGGGGTTTTAACACTTCTAGCATCGTGTTTATAATGTGTGGATTAAATTTATTCAGCTGTCCTTGCCTAGATACCCTGATATTTTAAATGTCTCTGTTCTTCCTCCTTCTGGAAATCCTGATATGCAAACGGTGTGATTGCACCACATAAATTGTCATTAGATGATGTGAGAAGGAAACCGAATAAGAATGCAGCAGAAAGTGGAGTAACCATTTTGATCACTGAAATGACCAAAAGTACTGCCAGAGTGAGTTCATTGGGGCAGGAGAACAAAGCACATATTCATACCACAAGTCACTGTATTAAGATTTGTTAAGTTTAACCTAGGCTATGTTGATGTTAAAAGCAATGCTGTACTGACTTCAGTCTGTCTGGTAAGAAATAAATTAGCTTTTGTTGACGAGCAGTTGGTCTGCACTTGTCTTCATAGTCTCAGCTCCTAGAACTTGATCTGTTAACGAGGACTGTAATTTTCAGTTAGTTATTGAAGTATGTTGAGGTATAACACAATGGTGATACTGAAATTACTCTCTCGTAGAAAGGGCTGTAACTTTAGACAAACCATGGGAAAATTCTATCAGTGCAGTGAAGCCAAAGTGGTTGATTATTTTTTCCCTGCAAGTATCTCATTAGTTACAAGCTCTTCTGTACTGCCAGAGAAAGCTTAGGCAATGATTTCAGTATCTGCAACTGGAAATCTTAGCAGTCTGTCTGGAGTATTCCTGCCCTATACATTTCTTGGTGTTGATGGAGTCAATGCACTCCTGAGTGTCAGTCCAGCATCAGCGTTCAGTTCTCCAGACACAACGTCTGCCTTGGCACTGAATCAATAGCAAAAATTACTGATGCTCGGTTACAGCAGCTCTGGGGTTTGAAGGCAGACCTGCAGCCCCACAAGCTGGGAAGCACCAACTGTGCTGAAATGGGCTCACAGCCAAGGGCAGCTTAAACCCTTTGAGGGCTGTTGATTCCTGTGTCTGTGTGTTCACCCAAGACTACAGCATGCTTGTGGGTTGCCAACAGCAAAAGCTGGTAAAGCTGTCCTGGTGAGGTGCTGCTGGATAGTTGTGGTCCTCCCACTTTGCCCCAGGATGCCTGCTGAAAACCTTTGTTCCTGTTCCTGTCCCTAAAATGGCCTTTCTTAAGTGCAGGAGTGAACTGTTGGCTAGACAGACATGACAGACTGAACCTTGCAGCCTGTGCAGGGTATGAATGATACCAGCAAAGGTGATCCACCCATCTGTGAGAGGGAGCACCTGCAGTGCACTTGTGACTACACCCTTCTTAAATCCATACACACTTCTGTTGAATTTATACATTTTGGCACATGGGGCGTAACCTTTTGTTTTTCAACTGGCTCTTGAGCTCAGCAGAGGGGGTTCAGTTCCTGTCCTGAGGAGGTGAACGCAGCTCTTTGTTCTGGTGTGCCAGCACCTGTGCAGATGGGCAGCTCCAGCCCATGGCTTGCTTTCCACTTGGAAGTAGAGGTTTGGGGAAGTTCAGTTCAGTACCAGGTATCCAGCTTAAGAACATGGGGAAAAAACCAAGACTGCTGCCAGTAAGGGGGGATGGCTGTTGCTGCCTGAGCAACTGAGGTACCAGTGGAGGTGTTAGCTGCTGGCTGTTCAGGGCCATCTTTCTCAAACCTACATCTGGCCCAGGTGGCTTCAGACATGGGTGCTGAGCCACAGCTCAGTGCCCTCATCCAGCCTCAAGCCCAGGGGTTGTGTGAAGGGCCTCAGGTCACAGGAGAAAGCGTGAGCCAGCCCACAGTGCTGGGGCTGGAGCAGGCCCTGTGCAGCAGTGGTTCTGTGACACCCTTCTCCCTCAGCAGCTACCCCCAACCTCCCCGTCCCGCTGCAGTCCTGCACACTGGCAGCTGCCTGAACCACCCTGAAATGTGACACTGCACCACCCCAGCCCTGGGGACAAGCACAGCTTGTTCACTGCCCTGCAAAGCCCCACGTAAGAGGTGAAGGGAGGCAATGCAGCCTCGGGAAATGAGGTGTGAATAAATGAGGACCAGCACCACAGCAGCAACAGGTCAGCCCTCAGAAATACTGCTGCTGGGTAAGGGGAAAGTGAGGACACAGGACAGGCTGGGGGAGAGCCCCCACACCGCACCACCGGGCACCGCAATCGCTAACCGTAATGTTCAGACAGAGAGGAACCCACTTCCTTGGCCAACCAATTTTATTATTCAAGTCCAAAGATAAAGCAGTTAGATACTCACACTTGCAGCAGCTAATTAAACAGGAGGCATGACCCTTTAATCAGACTGGTGCTGAAAGCAGGCGATGGGGACAGGCACCACCAGCAGCTCAGGAGCCGCCTCCTGCTAGAAGCGCACCTCGCCAGCAAACCACAGCCAGAGCACAAAGCAGCACAGGGGCAAGGCATGCCCGTTCCTTCTGTGCCCCCGAAAGTGCTGCAGCTCCTCCTTCACACTCAGTTTACAGAAATTAGTGTTCTCTCCAGATGCAGGTGACACCATCACGAAAACGGCTGGAAACAGCAAGTAACAAGCCCTTTGGGGCAAGAGAAGCATTCAGCCCCCACAGACAGCTCCCACTTGCAGCTGTCCCTGGTGAGAGCAACTGGCTTGTAAACCCAGCACATCCAAGTTGCCTACAGCCACTCAGTGCTGAGCCTGCATTAAAGCATTCGCCCTGGCAACTGCCATAGAAATAACAGTCAATGTTCACCCACATGAAACATCGGGGAGCACCATTTTCCAGCTACCGGCATGTAGTCTTAAAATAGTGTAAGGACTCAACCGATCTGCTACTGCTGCGGCTGATGCTCAAATCAGCACAGCCTTTACCTCACCAAGAGCCTGTGGGTGATGCAGTCTCGTAGCTGCAACTCATATATATTTCATAACATTTCCTTTCTCTTGCTGCAGAACAGCACTCACCCTCGCTGAGGTCAGCCAGAACGAAGACATAGCATTGTTCATGGCAGTATAAATACATGTATTTGCAAATACATTTTTCAAGGCTAGTGTAAATAAATTTACATTTGCCCTGTAGCAGCATGTCCTTAATTACAAGTCAGAAAGGGGCTCTGCTCAGTTCTCAAATCCTAACACGCTGTTGCTGCAAACCAAGGCCAGCAGGAGGACGCAGCCAGCTTGAAAGCCCTCTCCTACATCTTGTTTTGCTTTGCTTGAAGTGGCTAGAAGTAAAAATCAATTTAAAGACACGGACATAATCACTTCACCGTTCTTTGGTACAGACATTGGCCACAATAACTGACTGGGACATCTGACACCACAAGCACATGGCACGCTTCGAGTTTAGGAGGTGCTTGAAATTTCTTTTCTGCTATGTAAAAAAAAAATTTTTTTTTAAATTTAAAAGAAAAAAGGAAGCGCTTCCAAAGAACCACTCGCCAGCCACGTGCCCAGAATTTCTGCTGCTTTTTAAACACACCCCATATTTGTCATTAATTTTATCCCATCAGAGTCCAATTGGAAAACCCCAGCTATCGCTTCCGCTCGCCTTTTTGTGTCCTTTTCTTCTCCTTTTCCTTCCGCTCCTGCTTGGCTAGCTTATCCTTCTCTCGCTGGAGTTTATCTTGCTCTTTTTTCTTCTGGAACTCATCTCGCAGTAGCTCCCGTTCCAGCTTCCTGGCATTCAAGACATCCTCCACATTTGTGTTTCGGAACAGCGCTGGTGGCGTGTTAAGGGCAGACAACGCTCTGGGTGAAGCTGCACATGGGCTGGTTTATTCTACCCCCCTCTTCACCTTCCTCGCCAAGCAAGTAAGGAATTTGGGAATGAGGAATGAAGAAAGAAAAAGGAATCTCTGCTTGTTTTTCTAAATAGAAAAGTCATGTAGAATAAATATATGCTCTCTAGGAAAGGATTTTTTCCTAGAAAAATCAAGTTGCCTACAGGTTCTTAAGACTTTCATTATGAGCAAGGTCAGGCTACATGAAAAGAAAAATGAATCACCAAACTTAAAAGGTGGCCCTCAAGAAACAGGGAGTATCAACATGGATAAGGATGGATGGGAAGCTCACCGTGGAAGCTGCCTTCCTTCCAAAAAGCCCAACTCATTGAGAATTCAAAGGATACATTTTTCCGATCCAATATTTACTGCTGTTGCAATCGATCCATCCTGGTCATCCTCACCAGTGAGAGAATTAAGGTAATATGGACATCAGTAATTAACTTGTGCCTCTAGACAGTCACACTTAACTCAAAACATGTCAAATAGTTTTATCAAGCCACGAGGAAGAAGCTAAAAATTAATACAGACAATCAAGGACCAGGTAAGCACAAACCCCCATATTCAGCTCCCTCCCCTCCTATTCAACTTTGCTCTTCAATGAAGAACTTGTTCTTCAGCACTATGAAGAGTTAACTTTAAATTCTCCCACTCTACACATACTCTCTCTAAAGAGGATCTTTTCCATGGTTTTCTCACCAGAAAGCAAGACATAACTTCAATACATAAACTACTGTGCACAGCTACTGGGAGGTGATTCACTCCTCTTCTGCAACACACCTGGACTGGGCAAACCTTACTCAGCCAAACATATGTTGGAAATGGCAGAGAAACATACTTAAAGGAGCATCTGCTCATGGCACTCCACAAACTAGGAGCTTCCATGCTTTTTTCCATGGAAGTTATTCTATCATGGAGAAGGAAGACTGAAAAGTTTCCCCAGTTCTCCCCACCAGGCACTGCAAAGCTGGGAGGGCATTGGTTTAGGAGATTTTTAATAAACATTGTCCTTTAAAGCACCAAGTCTCAACTGGGTCAGGAAAAGGATATTCTTCCTCATCCGTCACATTGGCATACTGGGCCAGGAGGGCGGCTTTCCTCTGCTTCTCTTCCTGGGACACCTCCTTTGGCTTCACCACAATCTTGGCCTGCTTCTCCATCATGCTGGCGATGGCTTGGATCTCATCTGGCAAGGAGAAGACTCAGAGCATCAGTCAGTCCCTGCAGACACAGCAGTGAAGTCCCAGCTAAGAGATGCCACACACCGCTGCTTCCTACATCTGCAGTCCCCAAAAGGCACCGTCCCACTGTCACAGGCTGCGTCCCATCTGCAGGGAGGCAGCTGTCACCGGGGACAAATGCACAGAGCTAAAGGGAGAAGCCTCACCCCCTCCCTTCCTCCCACGAGCCTTCTCACAAGGTCACTGGTGGTGCTGTCAATGCACAGAGCACAGCGAGCCGGCCGTTTTGGGGAATTCAGTCTCAGACTTGAGAGAGCCTGAGCTGTTGAAGAGCCACCGAGGGGATGGTTCAGGCCAGCATGGTGTCTGATGCGGTGATGTGACACCAGCTTCTCCTCACAAGGAGGAATTCCCCCATGCTGCACACAGCCATGATCAGGTGCTATTTTTTCTGGAGCAAGGGAAGTTTCACGATGAAACTTTGAAATAATAAGACTCTTGCTAATGAAAATCCATTTTACTCCCAATTGCATTGTCTTCTGGTTAAAAGCAGCTAAATATGTTTGTTTAACTACGTACTTAAAACCACATCAAATAGAAATTCTGAAAACCCAAAGTGGCTGATGAGTTTCATACTCTTTCTTTTCTACCTACCTAGGGAAACAAACAGCTGATTAACCTTTCAACATGGAAGTTCTGCTGCACGTTTCTTAAAATGACATTTGGGTTTTGACACCAAATTCTTTTTAGTTTGTTAATAACTTATCCTCAGGATTCTGTTATTCTGACGTCATTGGGGATTTATCCTTTTGTGGAACCACAGTGAAATAATTAAATCCTTGCACTTCTAACCACCTAGACACATACTGCTACCTTCTTTCTGCGACAAGTAAGAAAAACCCCTGTGGGTAACCAACGGTATGAGCAGGAGTCCAGCAGCAGCTCTAGCAATTCCAATCACATGTCCCCAAAAGAGAGATTTATTTCATTTAATGCACAGAATAGCCTAACTTTTCCCTGTCCCCAGCCAAAGGCAAGGTTAGGCCAAGGACAGACTTCAGTGAATTTTCAGGGAAAGCCACTGAACCACTGCGTGGTTCAGCCACCTCATCTATAAAGAGAAGGTGAGTGATATTTGTGAAATGCTGAGGTTTAGACAAGAAAAGTGCGATATAAACACAGGCCTCACGATAAGGGCTCACTGGGAGAACTACTTCTAGAATGACATCAGTCGGTGACAATATTCTGTTTGCAACCATAACCAACAAAAAAAAGCAAAGCAAACAAAAAGCAGGATTTAGCCAAAAGGGATGTTACATTGTCACAGGCTACGGTTAGGTCCGTGCAGTTGGAAGATGACTAATTGATCCATGCAATATGCTTAAACCAGCAAAATCTTTCCAGCATATGACTTCATTGTACTCCAGAGCTCTGCTCAATGACCAGAACAAGCCTCCCCCGATGAACAAGAACAAGACAGAGGTCTTCGCTCCCGAGCCAACAGCTGAAGATGAGGGATGAATTCAGAGAGGGTACAAAGAAACAGTGGGGCTATATACATGACTGGGAAAGGAGCAGCATTAGTATAGCAGCAGCAGCCTCACAGAGCTTCCCCCCCTACAAGCATTTATGGAAAAAAAGGACAGTTTTAAGAGAAGATTTTGAAAGAGGAAAATAAGGATGCTTTCCTGATGTGTACTGGGGTGAGCAGCAGCAGAAGGGACAGCACAGCTCTCCATAGGTGCAGTTGTAGTTGTATTAACAACACCTGCTTTCCAAACTAGCATAAACTGAAGTAGCATAGGCATTTTACATCATAACAACTGCATCTACCATCAGAGTGCTAGCTGCCATCGCTACATTGCTAGCATTGAATGGATAGAAAGCCCTAGGTGTTTTGTGAAAGGAAATTGAAAAAATCCTACAGGAAAAAAAAAAAAAAAAAAAAAAAGAGAGAGCTTTTCCTCTGCAGGATTATGAACCCAAAGAGCAGCAGAATACTAGGGACAGCTAAACGTGAAACTACTCATCCTCATTTCATATTTCAAGACAAAACAGTAAAAAAGCAGCAATGGCAATGATAAGCAAGTCAGATCTGCAAACATATTAGCAGCATTGGTGTTAACTCCTAACAGGATGAACACACAGTTCTCATCTTGGGAAGGCCCTGCAAATTACTCATACCACGAGGAAAGACACACCGAGCAGCGACACTACCTTCTTTTTTCTCTTTGGCGTCAACAATCTGAGATTCAGACCACTTCTCGACTACTTCCCTGCAAACATCGTTTAAGAGATCTTCTTCCTAGTAAGGGAAAAGAGACTTCTCAGTCTTGGAACAAAGTTGGTCTGCTTTAAACAAGCATGAATCAGATATGAAAAGTACCAGCTGCAAAGAATCTGAACACCCAGCAATAAGCTCAAGTGATACAGCTTTTCACACGACATCTACTCATTCAATGCATACATGGGACTTTGGTTAACCTGGGACGACACAAGTCATGCAATGCACTTACTTGTTGACACAGCTCAGGACTAGAGAATGCCTTGACCTGCTAGGCAAACACAAGGTGTCAAGGCTGCCGTCCAACAGCTCTGCACCACGCCAGGTGATGCTGTATCACCACAGCGGTTTACTTTTCATGATACAGCTCTAACAACACACTCTGGTTTCATAGTGGCTAGCTCTGTAGGTGCAACAGTCCTACAAACACTGAAGAAAGGCAATCAGGGTATCTTTGCTCTAGAAATCTACTGCCCAGCATCATCTCTCTTCTTGGGCAAGGCTGCAGAGAAGCTACTCAAAGGCCACCTCCAAGCCAATCTCAATAAAGTAAATAAACTAGACTGGATAAAACTTGAGTCAGGGCCAGTATGGAGCTGAAACCACTTTGATGGTACTGATAGACCATCTCCTCCCACCAGCAGGGATATTCTTGTCCCCCTTGACCTGCCTGGAGCATTAAACACAATCTAGAGGTGGCAGCGGAATGTATTCACACTGTTGTTCATTACTGAGGAAGACTAAACTGCAGGGAGAAAGGAAACGCACCCAACCAGCACGAGGACAGCATTCCCATCACCAGATCCTTCGCTTGTGGTGCTCCACCATAACTAGCTCTCTGCTCAGTGCCTACGTACAGCTTCTCAGGGGACTGATCAACACCTTAATTCAAGTTCCAGCAGAGGACAGGCGACACACTACTCTACCAAATCTCAGCACTTGCGGTCACAGCATTCCTGTAAGAATTGCCTGATACATGAGTTCAGGTTACAGAAGCTGAATCCAGGCACGAAACACAATCCTGATAAAAAAAAAGTGTTTCGAAGAGTTACAACCAGGGGCACTTCAGTGGGAAGACATATGTGTACAACAGGCAGAAAGTGTCAATATTTTTTTATTTATTCTGCTCATTAACACTAAATGGGGTTTGCTTAGGAAAAACCAGCAGCAGAGAGGCAGAGGCACTTGAGGAGAGCTGATACCAAATGTAAACTATGTGGCCAGGGACACCTGAGGAATGAGACAGCTGGGACTGAGAAATCCTCTTCCCCTGCACCTCAGCAGGTCTGGCCAGTGCATTGCAGCTATTAATGCTCAGGCTAGGTCCGGGCACTGCCTGCAAATCCTTACAGTCATCCTGCTCTCCTGGGGCAGCAGCACTGCACTCAAGCAGGGACAAATCAAACAGCAAAGCAATGGTGACTTCTTACTAGAGCTGTTCTGCCAGCCTTGGCCATCGCCTACCCTGCCTATGCCAAAAGCTAGCTCTGGGAGGCAGAAAACCTGATAAACTCTGCCTAGAAAAGAATTTCTTATACAGGTATGTAGAAACCAGACCTCCGCCGTCTGCCCCTTTCCCCACCTTTCACAGCCAGGTGTGCAGGAATTGGCATTTCAAAGATGAGCACACCAATCCCCTGCACACAGACTTTCCACCAAAAAGACATCAAGTTCAGGATCCTCATCTTGAAAATTTGGGCACTAGGTACCTAAAAAAAGCACCTTGAAGTTCCAGGACAGATTCTAACTGAAAACATTACCCATCCAGCAGAACAAAGCTCACCTGCATGGGGGACAGCAAGAAAAGTTGAGTTCTCCACAACTGTGGGACAGACAAGGAGATAAAAACATACACAAAAATATTCCCACCTTTTGCTCCAATACAAATAAAGAGCAACTCAGAGTAAAGTCCTCCTACCCTGAGCCTACAACAGCTAAGCACAAAATTCTGCGTGTAACAGGCAGACAGCAGGAGAACTGACACACAGCCATCACACAATGCAGCCAAGCACCCAGATCATGAGCACAGTTCATGGCTGTACACACAACAGAACAAGGTCCCCGGGTTGGGGAGGACATGCTACAAGAACAAACACGCAGGATATTCAAGGCTGTGAGAGGAGGTGATCTGCAATCAGAGAAACAGCAGAAGGACAAAGGATTTGCAATTCCCACTGATATCAGACTCCATTTTAAGAAGTCAACATGCCTTTAACAAGAGTAGATCCAGAGGACAGGATGATGCCTAATCTGCTAAGATCAGGTATGAAAACGGGTGGTTTAGGTCTGGAAGAACCCACCGACCCCACTCCCACCGGGAGATGACACTGGGATCCTCACAGGAACACATGCTGGATAAGCAGACCAGCAATGAGGATGAGGTGCACCGAAACATCATTCCAAGTGCCAGTCAGAGGGAACCTTGAGCCCTCAGACACACAGTAAGTCATGAAAAGGTAAGGAAAATCAGCATGGTTCAAGGACACGGAAGACATGAAAGTTTTTAAGTGCCAGAAACACTCATAGTAAAAGGATTGTCCTCAATGGATGGGCTGCCCTGAATGCAGGGAATACTGGCCTGCTGGAATCAAGGCTGGCAAAACAATAAGTAACTTTATATTAAGCCAGGAGAGAAGGCTGGGAGAGACATACTCCTTGGGCACCTGGTTTCAGTATGCAGAAGGAAGAAAATCAGGCAAGTGATGATAAAGAAATGGCAGCAAGTGGGAAGGAAAATGAATGGCAGAAGACCTGCACAACCTTCTAACAAGGGTTTGAGCAATAAGAAACAAATCAGGTATTTCTGTATCGGGGGAGGCAGGCCTATGAGGGGAGAAGAACACAAAAGTGAGAGATGTTCTAGCAATTCCAGAAACAATGAAAAAACAGCCTTGGAGCTAGAGAAAGGAAGAAATGAAAGACAAAGATGACAGCGTGTGAATGGACACGAATGAAGCAACAGAAAATAAACATGACGGGGCAGCCTGGGCGAAACTAAACCATTATGGAAGGAAGCAAAGAGAAGTTCTGCTACAAAGTGCGGGGTATTTGCTGTAGCACCCTTCCATCTGACTGCAGTCTGGATGGAGACCTCTAGCAGAGCATTGACTTCTGTGCCTCTGGGAGATTCGTTCCCCACGTATAAGAGCAAACACTACTAATAGTGGTGGAGTTCAGAGAGCTGAGGATGCAACTACCAAATACTTTCATCAAGTATTCCCCAAACAAACAAGAAATGATGTTGGTTTAGAGGTTAGTAAATACAGACAAAAATTAACTATGGAAAATACAAGGGAGACAGATTCTGTCTGGTTTAAAGAGAAGACCTGAACAGAAATAGATCTCAGTTCTAAGTTTCTTGATTTGAAATGGTTACATCTGAATAAACTCAGGGAACTAATGCATGACATTGTCAGGACTGAGGAACCATGGATATGAGTGCAGAGGTCACCTGAAATTTATTTTCATGAGGGTTGTCAAAAACAAAGAAAAAATTACCTGGAATTTGTGTATAGAACAAAGATAAAAGACTTGGCAAGAAAGGCCCCAAATTAACCAAATAAAAGATTGTTTCAAAAGTCAATACAGAAATAAGCATAGTCTCTACAAATAAAAGAAAAAGAATGCACCAACTAAAAAAAACAAAATTTAAAAAGTTTGAGGGTTCAAGAGACAAAAATGTTTTACAAGAATTGCAGAAAAATCAAACAGCTCAAAACTGCAAACGAAGCAAGAGTCAGCTGTGACTGTGTCACAAAGAAGAAAATGAAGAGAAGAAAGGGGGCTGTGGTACAACACATACAGGATAAAGACAGCCCAGAACTCGATGAACACAAAAACACTGCACTGGTTCTCAAACCATGTGGCAGCACACAAGAAGGGTAACTGAGCACTAAAGAGAAAAGAGGAAATATCAGAACATAACGCAGCCTACTGCGGGGCAAGGGACAACCACCGCACTACGTACTTCAGAGCTCGGAAGGAGCATGCACAGTGAAAGGCAAGGCCCACCTCAGGCTTGTGAGTCTGCAACCGGCGTGGTCAAGGATCAGACACAGGCTCTGCCTTTGGTGGTGAAATGAAGGCAAGTTAATTAACCTCAGCTATTTTAGAACAGCATTTTCCAAAGACATTTTGCTCTGCCCCTGACACCAGCAGGATGCACTGTTTGCTTCTCCTATTATTTTAGGCACAAAGCTACACTACTGCAGTTACGCTTCTTTTACTTACTGCTGGTGCCCCAGGGTGGGGAAGGGATGGTGGAAGGCAGCAAAGAGGTGCTCTGTCTTCTAGGAAAACCAATTTAAAACGGCACGCAGTCAGTGAACAGAAGGAATTACGTGATATAGTTACCTATGATAACAAAAAGCTGATTATAACAACCAAGTCCCTTTGGGCTTTGTGCTCCTATACAGATGTTTTGGGAGGAAGTCAGCAATAGCCACTGAGCAGACTGTTGATCAACAGCAGCATGCACTCACTATTAACATTTTACACTACAAAACATCCATTTATGCAACAGTCTGAGATACAGACACTGTAAAAATCCTGCAGCTCCACAAAGGAAATAACTAGTGAAGAGAAATTCTTTTCTGCACTCTCCTAACTCTCTCCCAGAAGTTTTGGGGGTGGGGGGAGAAGCAAACACTGCCCACCCCCGAAAGCTCCAGCCTCTGCCCACACACGGCTGACAACCTGGTTAATCTCTGTCCCAGCTGGGAGACAGACTCCAGCTCCAGCCTGATGCAAGGGCCTGACTCCTGGAAAACAACACTGTGCTGCGAGGAACGAGATCTGCTGGACAAGCAACCACCAGCTAACATAGCTACCGGTGAGCCACTCTAAAGGATTTGTCATTAAAAATCAGTTCTTACGCCACACTTAGGCACTACCAGAAAGCCACCCAGCTGGCAGGCTGAACCCTGTGTCCTCCGCACAAACAAAAACCCACCCTTTTCTTCCCCCACACGAACAGCCATGCTCCGCAGTGGCTGCCAAAGTTTCCCATCAGTCTCAAAACCGGCACAAACCCCTCTCCCCAGCAAACAAAAACCCCCAAACTCCGAACACCTAAAGAGCCCAGAAGGACCCCCGGAGGTGTTGGGGACCCCCCCGGGGAAGGCGGTTAGCCACCCCAGGGCCTCAGGGGAGCGACTCCCGCGCGTCCCCCGCGGTTCTCCAGGCCCAGCGAGGCCGCGGCCGCCCGTCGCCTCCCGGCGGCGTGGAGCAGTCCCGGCGGGGAGACGGAAAGCTCAGCGGCGCGGACCGGGCGGCAACACCTCGCCGGAACCAGCCCCTCACCCCGGGCAGCGCAGCGCAGCGCGGCGCGGCGCGGCCACCACCCAGGGGAACCCCCCCACCCCGTCCCTCACCAGGCAGGCGGCCAGGACGCCGCGCAGCGCCTCCAGCCGCTCCTCGTCGCTCTCCTCCTCGCGGAGCAGCCCCTGGATGTAGGCACCGTAGACGGCGCGGTCGAGGCCCAGCGCCTCCAGCCGCGCCGCCAGCCAGGCCGCGAAACCACCCGCCGCCTCCCCACCGGGCGCCGCCATCTTGGAGCCGCGCCGCCTCCGCCGCGCATGCGCACGCGGCCTCCCGCGGAGAAAGGGGTGGGAGGCGCGACGGTGGCCGCGGAGGACAAACTGATGGCGGCGCCGGCGGGAGAGCGGAGGAGCTCAAGGGATCGGCTTCTCCGTGCCCGCAGACAGAGAGCGGCGGTACCCGGCGGGGCGGCTCGCCGGTGCCCGTGGCCGCGCCCCAGCCGCCCCGAGCGCCCCGTTCCTTCCCCCCAGGAGCGGCGAACGCGCTGCGCCGCCTTCTCGGGGAGCGGCGTGTCCCTGCGCGGCCGCCGTAGCGGCGCCGCCGTTAGGGGCGGGGCGGGAATTTAAACGGCGGCGGCGCCTCCCCACCAGGGCGCCATGGCGGGCCCGGCCGCCCCCCGGCCGCTCCGCGGGAAGTCCTTCTACCTCGACCTGCCGAGCGGGCGGAGTGCGCGGGAGCTGGCGGAGGTCATCCGGCGCCTCGGCGGGGTGAGCGGCCGCGGCGGCTCCCGGGGCCTCCCCTCGCTCCCGGGGCCGCCTCCGCCGGGTGCCCGGGGGACCGAGGCGGCCCCCGCCTCCCATCTCGCTCCGTTTCTCTGCCTGCTCTCCTATTTTAATGGCTTGCCGTTTTCCCTCGTTGCTCCCGGTGTTGAATTTGGCGTCGTGAAGCAACCGCCCGGCTCCCCTTCCCGGTCCCCGGTGGGCGCCCGGCCTCGCCTCACAGCCGGGGAGCCCCTAGGGGAAGGAGGCCGCCCTCCATCGCCTGCCGCCTTCCTCCCCTCGCTGCTCCCCGCCGCCTCGCTGCTGGGTCTTTCTGGACCCCTCACGGTGTCGTTAGGCAGCACGGTCCCGCTTGTGACCAGCTGCTACGAAAACCGCTTGCCCCTGCCTTCCAGGTGGTGGCAACTGGTTGCCCGGCCATGGGAGCACTTTCCAGACGGTGGTAACTAGTTGCCTGACTGTGGGAGTGACTTCCAGTTAGGCGTAACTGGGTGCTTGGTCCTGGGAGCACCTTCCAGCGGATGGCAACTGGTTGCCTGGACATGGGGGCACGTCCCGGGCAGGTGGTAACTGGTTTTATGGTGATGGGAGTTCCTTCCAGTAGGTACTAACTGGTCATCTGGTGATGAGAGCATCTTCCAGTCAGTGATAACTGGTTGCCTGGTCATGGGGAGCACCTTCTGGGCAGTGGTAACTGGTTGCCAGGTTCCCCCTCATCCCTCACAGTAGCCTGTGGCAGCCTAATTTTTTAGGGAAGCTGTGGGACTTCCAAATGTTTCTGGGAATTCAACATAGAGTAAAGTAGGGTAGTGCCAGCCAAGTCTCTTTTGTCATGGAGCTGTGTGCTTTTTCTTTTGGCTTTCCCAGAAAAGCCATCTGGACCCTTCCCTCTGTGAAGCTGTCATTTGGGTGCATCCATATGGCATTCTTCATGGCCTCTCCAGATTTCCTTGGTGCTGATATTGCTCACTAATTCTGTATATCCTCTCCCAAGCCCTTTCAAAAAGTAGCATTGCTTTAGTCACCTGGGCTGGAACTGAGGACAGGGGTTGTACCCAGCAGCTGGTCGTTCATCAGTTTCATGTTTCAGTTTCCTGATAACTCCTAGGTACAGTTTCGTCCTTATAGTTGTTGCTACTTGTTTTCAGACTGTTTAATCTCTGAGGTGAATTTCTTGTGTGCCCCCCAAAACTTCCTTAAATCCTTCAATGCTACACACAGGTGTAAAATCTTCATTTAGTTCTTGTTGCTGCTGTATCTCTGCCACCAGGATCATGTTTTGGCTGTAAAGATGTGGGGAAGCTGACTTGCACTTTTTTCCCTTTTTGAATTGCACCTTCATGCTGAACTTGCTGATTTCTTTCTGTTCTCCCCTGGATGTGCTGTCAACTCTCGGGGACACTCTCCTCATAGCATCTCTTATTTAGCTGTACATCTTCAAGTCTGAGAACTGCTTGCTCCCAGCAGTCAGTTATTTCTCTACATATAGCTGCCACATTACTTGGAAATAATTTTAGCCTGTTGACTGTCCCTCTAGTTTCTCATCAAACATTGTCTCAGGTCACTTCCTTCTCTGAAATGCAGCCCACCGGGAGTGGAGTTCTCATTCCTCTTGCTCCTGTGGAGATGCTGAATTCAATTGTACCACAGACACCATCTGTGCTCTTCAGTAGTGATATCCAAACCCAGGTCCTGTGTGTTGTTCAGGACCAAGTTAAGGGCATCTTATGACCTTGGACTTGCATGTGGTGTCTTGAAGTTAGCTTTGACGTAGGGGTGGTAACACCCTGGAGCGTTATTTCAATGGGGAGATTTTGATTTACTCTCCTCTGTGTCTGCAGCCCCCTTGATCTCCCCTAACACAAGTCACTATTGCGGGGCAGCCTGCAGTGTCACATGTGGTACTTCACACAGGTGGATCTGGGATCTCAATCCACAGGGATTCTGTAACGCAGCAGAGCCGGCTTGTTCAGCGGCCGTGATTTCAGACTGCTCAGATCTTTGTCTGTCTGTGGGCTTCATACCCATGTGTTAATGCCCCATGACTGTCTGCCTTCTGTTGAGTTTCTGATAAGCCTACTGTTAGTATCCCAGATTTTGGTTTTCCACCTCTTCCTTGGACTTCTAGCATCTGTGCAAAGGTGTGTGTATGTTTCAGCTTTCTAGTTCCCTACTGCCCTGTTCTGTGTGGAGCTTCTTGTCCAGCTGTTCACTTTCTACTTTATTTTGCTAAAATGTGTTCTGTTCTCTTGAGAACAGAGCTCTTCCACACTCATGCGTGATATCCAGGGCCTTTTTCTCAGCTATTGCTTTTTTCTGAAACCACTGCTTGAGGAGTAGGTAATGGTAGACAGCATCATGGAAGTCTCAATCTGAAGGTTCTGGTGATTATTTGCAGTGTATCCCTAGGGCATGCACTCTCTGTGCATCATAGGATCTCCTCTCCTTCTGGGAGACAGCAGTAAGGAATGGAAGAAGGAACCACTTGTAGAAATGAGTGCTTTCAGCAGCCCCTTAATTGTGTGTGGGGGGGTTAAGCTAGACACAGTAGTTCTTGTTTAGCAGGACTCTTTCAGCTCAGAGTTGGACAGTTTCAGAGCTGCTCTGTTCCGTCTCTTGCTGCAGGTGACCGAAAGCTTCCTAAGCAAAGAAATCAGCTACGTGGTTTCCAGCAACAAAGAAGCTAAACGAGACAAAGCCAGGACTCGGACTGAGAAGCAGAGCAGCATGACTTCAGAAGATGCAAAAGCCATGAGCCCAATGCCTTCTACCTCCAAAGGGAACAATACCAGATCTCGCCAGAAGCCACCAGACACTGTAAGAGCTATTAAGGTTTAGGCCACCTCAATGTTTGGCCCAAGGGATCTATAGAGTAGAACCTGAGACCAGTGTTGGAAGGTAAACTCGTTCCTGCTCTGAGCAAACGTGTTGTGTGTTGTTGTTTGGGTTTGGTTTTTTTTTTCCCCCTGGTCTGGCTGTTCATATTCATACCAATGCTCCTTGTATCTGCACATCATTGTCTGCTCAAATATGCATGTCACAGCTTTGAGCTAGTAAACAAGGTTATCTGCTCAAATGGCAGAGGAAATGGAGGGTTTAGCTGGCTTCCCAACAGAATAGGCAATTGTTCTGATGCAGAGGTGTGTCTAGAAAAGCCAGAGAAATGTAGAAAAGATAAAACAGTTGCAGGCTCTGGATGTGGGCTCACAGACACAGGTAGGGCAAGGCCATTGCCTTGGGAGGAGATCTACAAGGGCAGCTTGCCAGAAGGGATTTCTCTAAGTCCTGTTCACCCTGCCGGGGCTGGGATTTCTGGTCAGTAGTGTTTGTGGCCAAAGCTCCAACATACTGCATTGAACGCTGGTGTCCACTGGAAGCTGTGACTTTGGGGAGAGCCTACTAACCCAGTCTAGGCCATGGGCATCTCTGCCAGCTGGAGCTGGACCACCTGGAGGTGGGAAGCCTGAGCTAATGTGAGGGGTTTCGCTCACTCACAGTGTTTGTTCACCTGTCCTTGCTCACAGCGCTATCCACTTGTCATACAAAAAGCTCACTTGTCATACAAAAAGCTTAACCTATTTGCTGAAATCATTGGCTTGCAAATGAGACTCTGTTCCCAGGAAGGGCTAGCAAGGATGTTCCTAACCCCTGCCAGCCCATTGAGATGTGGCAGGCAGAGTCTCCAAGCTAAGTTGCTGCTTCCTCTTGGCTTTCTCTGGATTATTCACTGCTGTTCAGTAAAAGCTAAGCCTTGGCTGAACAGCTGCTTAGTGTAGACCTAATGGGTGCCTCTGCGGTTTGCATTCCCTGGAAATGCTCAGTCCTGCTGTCTCTGAGATGAAGTTTTGGCCAGGCTTCCCTTCCCAGCAGAGAGCGGGTATCACTAGAAATCATTCTTACTGGACAGCCATGCTGTCCTCAGCTTGCTGCTGCCTGGTAGCTCTTTGCTATAACATAGTACTTGGCTTCTTTCTCTGCAGGCTCTGATCAGCAGGGGAAAGGAACTGCTACAGAAGGCCATGAAGAATCAGGTGAGCAGTATGTGGATGGGCTTTTCTCTAGCTGGGTATGTTCAAAGTACTGCTGAGCAGTGCAGAACCAGTGCCAACCACTTCTCCAGAGCCTCTGCTTGCTGAAGGGAGCAGATTCTGGGGCTGGTATGGGTGCTAAACACAAGACAATTATTAACACAAGACCCATTGTTAGATGAATTTTTAACCTAGAAAGAACTAAAGCTGCATAGCTGGGGCAAAAGGCTCCCCTGGAGTCCTTTCACTAATATCACAAGTGGCCAAAAGAATCTCAGTGCCCACTTAGGAGCTCATGCTATAGCAGAGATTAAAAATTTGACCTAGATGCTACTGTTAATTTGGGGTAGATAAAGCATGAGTTTGAGCCTTTTCTGCCCTGATTTTAATAACAGCTACGCAATGGTCTGTCACTTGGGCAACAGGAAAATCTCTCTAAACTAGATTTGGAGCTGCATGTGCTCACACAGCCATCTCTGCTTTGAGCTGTACCTTGCCAAACCTCTCTGTTTGTACAGGACACCTGCAGTGGCAGCAGTATCCTCGCCAACGCTCGCCTGTGGGGAGTCCAGGTCTTGCACGTGGATGGTATCCTTCTCTGTAGGCTGAAATTTAGCTGTTGGTAATTAGTGATTTTTGAGACAGGTGGAGCGGAAGTAATGTAGCAAGTGTGGTACAGGAGAAGGAAGAAATTGCAAGAAATACTTGGTACTTGACTGATGCCATCCTGGCCATGGCTAGCTAGGTCTGCCCTTCAAAAATTAGATTAACTTGTACGTATAGAACATGCTACTGTCACATTTACAATAGCAAACGAAGTATGTTGTAGTATACTGAGGCTGTAATATTAGAAAATGTTAATAGCTTGGTCAGTGCATTAATTTGTTCCAAAAAGACCATTTTTACTAACAGACCTAGAAGTACAGATCATGGAAATGACAGGATTTGGTCGTTTTTAATTAGGAAGTGCTGATGTTGGAGGATCTGTGCTGGAAGGCGCTTCCCGTCTCAGTGATGAATGGGGAGGGGGTGATGAGAAAGACAGATGGTGAAACTCTGATTCTAATAATAGGTCTGGAGTAAAAGGTTCCTGAGTGTGCAATGACAGTGACATACAGCCGTGGCTGAGCTTGTCTGGGTGCATGATGGAGGCAGCCACTGCTATTACATGCTCCTGAGCAGCCAGCTCTGCTGAACCGCAGCAGTGTTGCAAGCCTGTCAGGGCTGTCTAATGCTGGGGTCTGGTCTGCATGCTGCAAAATTCCTAACGGTGTCTTGTTTCTGCAGAGACTTGAAGCTAGCCTTCAGCTCTGCGAAAGAGCAAAACGGGGTTCCATCCCTCAAAGAAAGCACTCTTTCTTGCCGCCTTCTTGGGCAAATTAACTGTGTATTGGTGATGCTCTGCCAGGGGATGGCAGGCTCAGGTGCTACATGCATTTCCCCAGTGAGGATGGGGAGTTATACTTGTGCTGCAGTCGGTGGAGGGGAACAGCTCACCTTCTCTTGTTGAGCTACGGCTCTTTGACACCCCACCTGTGCAGAAATGTTGTCATACACTCAACAGCTGCTGCATGCCACCTCGGGAGCAAGGAAACGGTGCCAGAAGACAGAGGTAACTGACTGAACTCCAGCCAATCTGAGGTGCTCAGGATCCCTCGGTAGCTCTAAGCAGTCCTTCTCGCTCCTCTAGTGCTAATGGGCTAGTAAGCAGGGTGATCTCCTAGGTTTTCATCCAACACTGGGCAATCTGGTGCTTCTGTTTATTGATGGAGATGACAAAATTCAAAGACTTTTTCCTTTTATAAACTGGAGCTAAAACCAGATGAGAATGAGGCATCTGTTAGTTATCAACATCATCTGTAGCTTAGGTAATACTGATTTTGACTTTAAGAGACTAAGGGTAAAACGAAGATCATATGTGACTAGTACGCTGGCTTTCTAAAGTATTTTTTAATGCATTGTGGAGGTCAGTGAGAAGGTAGGGTATAAGATCAGAGAGTGGCAGTCTGTATATTGCATTTAAACTAACTCTAGGTAACTTGGGAGACAAAATATCAGGGGGAGGTGATATAGTCTCTGATGCAGGAGCTCTGAAGTGGTGGGTGAGACTGCTGTAATCTTGCTTTGCTGCTCTGGGATCAGTAATTACAGTTCTGCCTGTGCTGGTTCCCATACTAAATATGTCACTCTTTCCTTTAGGCAAAATGCCTCACATCAGGATCAAAATGTCGCAAAGGTAGGCCTGGAAGTTGTGCTCCTATTTACACTCAGATGTGGAGCTACTTGAAGAAGCCTTGTTTAGAATTTGAAAATCCATCTGAAACTTCAGCAATCCAAAATATGCCAAGTGTTAAGGCAGTTTCTCTTGAATGGGTTTTGTAACTCCTTGTCTGAGTCTAGCTGCAGCCTGCTAATACAGCTAAGGATGTTATGCCTTTGATTTCAGGCAGTGTTTTTAAAAATCCCATAAACTGTTTGCAGAGCAGCTCCCTCAATCCCGAGGCACCTGAGAACTGTGCTGCTGGCACTGCACGTTGAATCCACTGGCTCGAACGAAGTTTTGAAGAATAATGCATCCTACAGAGGAGAGCGTGTTCCTCACAACCCACTCACTTCTGTTAGGCTGAAATGTACTGCTGAGACACCAATCTAGGGATAACACTTCCAAAGGAGGAGGGAGGGAGGGGGGGAACCAGATTCTCATCTGCAATTAGACAAGAGCCAATTGTGGTACTGAGATTGGCACCAGTGACGTAAGTTAATTTGTGACTTGTTTGACTTCGCTCCTTGGAGGGTGAACACTCAGTAATACCTCAGAGCAGACCCCAACCTGGATTCTGTGTGTGACACTTGGAAGATTATTTTCCAGTTTGCGGGGGGAAGGTGGTGAAAAAAGGCTCAAAAAGCTGACGGATAAGGCAGATCATCTGCTGCAGGCTCAGAGCTCTTCTTTGTGGCACACTCTGAACCATGCCTGGGGACTTGTGACAGCTGAACCGTTTGTCACTGTTCAGCACTCTGCCTTGAGAGCTCAGGACCTGCGCACCAGTCTGAGTTTTATCTAGGGCCCTAAACATGGCCTTGCTTTCAGAAGTGCTAAGCATGTGGCAGCATTTACATGGGAAAAATTGATCCTGTACTTAAATAGCTACTTTAGTGTCGTAACAGCACATTTGATGTAGGTTCAGGATGAGGCTCAAGGATCTAACTGGTGAGGAGAGGTGGACTCAGCCTTTCTGGAGGATGAGGTTAAAATTTCTTTGGAGAAAATAGCACTGAGTGCCGCGAACACAAGAAAACAAAACACTGCCCTTCAGAGGCAACAAGGGAGGCAAAGGAGGTTTGGTTTCAGGGTCAAGCAGATGCCCTGTGGGAATACCTTGGTGTTTATTTGTTTCTTAACCATATCTGTATTCAGATTTTCAGGCTGAGCATAATGTTATCACTTGTGAGTTGAACATACCTGTGAGACAGGAGGGAGCTGGTAGCCTCTTCTCCCAGCTGGGCTCTGAAAACCTTTTCCTGAATGCACTGCTGAGGCTTTCTTCTGCTCCCTTAATATACATTATGCCTCTGCAGGAAGCATAGCTGCTGTTTGCCCTCCTCAGGGACTAAGCAAAGGCCAGATATTGCTCTTGAGTAGCGTTCTCGTGCTAGGCTTGCCTATGTAGCATGTTGGTTTGTCTCCAGCAGCTCTTACTGCTTTGACTTAACTATCCTGGCCTGAGCCATTCTGAACTCCAGGCTGGTGTGTAAAGGTAAATGGAGAAAAAGGTGCTGGAAGGGTTGATGCAGAGCTCTGTGCTTGTGCGACTGCTGCTGCAATTTCTTTCTTATAAACTCATCTCTTGTGCTTGGCAGCATGTTGTGTTGAGGATGTGTGACAGTTTTTAGGATTCAGATCAGAATTGGAGGCTTGGGCTTAGGCCACTGGCTGATAAGACTGAGTAGACATTAAAGATGCAAAGGGCTTAGTTGGATGTTCTTTAAAGGCAGAAACAGTCCACGTTTGGGCTGCCTCTAGGGTTTGGTCACCCTACTGAATACTCCGGAGGTGGGAGTTGTCATAGATTACCCAAAGAGCTGTTTTGGCTGCTCTTAGCCATCACTTGGCATTTGTGGGTGTCAGAAGTACTGATGAGCTTGGCTCTGTAGCCCCATTTTGTTGGGGGATGAATGAATAAGTAGGGAATATGGCCGGGGCAACTTCTAACCAGCTTTCTTTCAAGCAGGAAAATTGAAGCCTCCTTTTCTGAAGGTTGAAGACCAGAGCAGGTAAATGAGGTCTTTCTAAACATCATGCCTTCACCTTAAAACTTCAGGGGCTTCCACGGAAGGAGTCCTTTACTGGTTTTATTTGCAGTGAATATTCTGTCTGCAAGGCAAAGCGTGGCTTCTTTGAAGAACCTGTTACAGGGAAGCTGACACTCTCCTAGAGGGAGGCAAATGGAGTATAGAGAAACAATCTAGGTGGCTCATATGTCAGGGGCGGGGGGGAAAGGTGTTAAACGAGACTTGACAACAGAGTTTACTTCCTTGCTCGGATTCTGTTTGTGATCCTTGGCAGGTCACTTAATCTGCTTGAGTCCTCTGAAATGAGGAAAGAGATTGAAACACATGAGGTCAGGGCCTGTAACTTGATTACAGCATCCAGCACAAGGGGATCTGATCTCTGTGGTGTTTCTAACAACTCTGTAACTCTAACGGTGTCCAGAGCATTAATTAATTATTCTGAAGACAACATTTAAGGCAGCTGCAGAGTCAAATATTAGGTTTTACTTGCTGCATGCAATAAAGTGTGAAGAGGGAGATGTCATCTGGGAACCAAAACTTTCCCATGCTGCTGTGTAGCTGAAAATACTGCACTGGCAGCTGCTGATGTGCCTTGGAGGCAAAAGGTGGGTTTCTACCTGAGCAGGCAAGCCTGCCTTCTGTCCAAAACATCCCCGCCATCAGTGCTGTTGCTGGGAATCAGGTTTAGGACTTCCAGTGGGAAATGGGAAATCTCTGGAACAGCCAAATGAAAGGACAGCGATGGTCAGTATCCCATCATAAATGAGACAGCACCTTGAGCTCCTCTGAGGGGGGGACAGCTCTCTAACCATGCTATCACTGCTAGAAGTCTGATGTCCTGATCTGCTGCTTTCAGGCAATTCCGACCCTTCCATCACCAGTTCAAAAGCTTTCCCAACCTGAATTTCCTGGCACCCAAAAGCTCCAGCCCATTTGAGCCTCTGAAAAGCCTCTCTAATTCTTGCAGAGCCAGGTAGGTTGTAGCTCCTTCTGTACAAGTTTTTAACCCAACTTCTCTGCTAACTGCTGCCCTGCTGGTTCCTGGGATTTAGAGAATCACTTGCCTTCTGGGTGCAGGTGAAAGGAGCCCTGTTCTGGGTTAAACAGCTGTAGTTATAAAAGGCAGCACTGCCTCCCTGGCCCTTACGCAGGCAGCTGGGTACCTGCTGATGCTATCAAGTGAGGGCAGGGAAGATCTTTGCTATTACCTTGCAGGGGTGTGGAAGGCTGTCCGATGCGCAGCGAGGGGGAGAAGACCCCCCAGTCCACACCAGTCACTGTGCCAAAGAAAAAGAGGGGATTTTGTGAGTGCTGCCAAGAGACCTTTGAAGAGCTACAGAAGGTAAAGGCTCCCCTGGGACCTGGTTGCTTGCAAAAGTTACAGGGGCCACTCAGCAGCTTAGTTAATCATGATGTGCCCATTATCAGTACGAATCATTTTGGAAGGAAGGCAGATTGCTATACACACAGCCTTCGTGGTATCTCGTAGGATCAGCCCCATAGATGAAAACCATAGTATAGCTGTGCTCTGAACTTCTGGTCTATGCAAACAATGGTTTTGAAGATTGGAGCATGACGTGCTCATCTCTGGGGCTAGGAGAGCCTTAGGGATCATCCCGCTACCTGATCTGTAAGGCAAGAAGCCTATTCCAGAGCAGTCGGGGGGCACAGGCTGATTAAAAAGGTGGGAAGAGGGTTTTTATCTCCTGGAAGATGCCAAACAATGTGGCTTTCAGAGCCCACCCTTTAGTGATAGACTGCATTTGGAGTTTGCATTTTTACTAGCTGCTGGGGAAAGCTGTAGGCTGCTGTTAGATATAGAGACAACCTTCTCATCAGCAGGTGTCTATAGGAACAGAATACTCACTGTAAGCAACTGGGGTTAACAGCATTGCCTATGTTTCCCAAATCTGCTTCCAAACAACGGCTCTGTGAAAAGGCTGTTCGTTCTCTAGTCTGTTAGGCTGTGGGAAGTGGCTGTTACTGCAAATTTCCCTCCCATCAGAGGATAAGTGTTGCTAAAAGGGCCTCTGCCACCTTCCAGCATCTCCAGAGCTCCCAGCACAAGCGGTTTGCACTGGACGACTCACAGTACGCCCCTGTGGATCATGTCATCTCGCAGCTCACCAACAACTTTGTGGAGCAGTCAGCCAAGTAAGTCTTTGCAAGTCTGGTAACTCCTGGAGCCGAAAAGCAGTATGGTGCCACACAGCACACTCATGGAAACAGGGCCTGAGTCTCGGTGCTGCTGTGGTACTGGTCCCTAGCTCATGCCCTCTGCCAGGCAATCAGCCAGTGGGGAGCAGAGGGCTGTAGCTGACTGCAGGATCAACCTGGCACCTGCCAGGCAAGGTTTAGATGAGCTGTGGGAGATGTTCTTCTTGCATTTCTGTGTCTTCTCTGCTTTGGGAAACTCCCCGTGGACTTCTAGTGCCTCTTAAACTAGAAAGGGCAGCTGAGCCCATATCTTCTCTCCCTGCATCTGACACAAACCCTGCTGTTCTGTAGCACTCCTGTGCCTGGGCCCTGGGCTGTTGAGAAGGCTGAGAGAGCACTCGTGCTGCCCATCTCCTCTGCCAGCAGCAGTATCGCTGTTTGCTGAGCCTCACCGGTCTAAAATTTCTTACTGTCTCCTGAGCAAGGGCTTCAAACACGCTGCACTGCAAAAAACACTTCATCTCACTGGGGGGAGGGTGTTACTAGGCCTAGAGAGTGATCATTAACTGATGGTTCTTCTCAGGGTACCTCGGTCTTGCCTGACAGACAAACACTTAGCGCCTCAAGCACAAGTTACTGGAGGAATTGAGATGCTGACAGCAGAGCTGGGAAAGCAAAGGGAGCAGCCTAAGCAGGGTGCTGTGGAACTGTTAATTGATGTTGAGCGTGATCATGGCCTGAAGACCAAGGGATGTTCCCCTTGCCTGCCCAGGGACAGGGTCAGTAATCCCAGAGAAGGAGGGGGGTTGTCTAAGAACAGCTCTCTGGGGCTGCCTCTTGGAGCAGAACTCACCAGAGGGGTCTGTGCTGTGCCTGGCGCCACGGAGGAGTCTGCAGTGGGGGATACAGATTCAGGCTTGGCTCCTGACCTGGGCTGGAGGACTTACGTAGCAGCCACTCATGCTGGAGAGGCAATTGCTTCTTCATCTGAACCTCATAAACAGCAAGTGCTTGGGTCTATCGGCCATCTTCTACAAGCATTGCCTGCCTCCAGGAAACGCCGGCTTTCCTCCAGACAGAGCACCCAGGTAGGAAAGAAGCCCAGGCTGGAGCTGGGTAGTGACCTCTCTCCGTCTAAGCAGACAAACCCAGTGGATGGTGGGATGGGTGGACAGAGTGCGGGACAGATGTCTGAGCCAGGCTTGCCTGGTGTGGTGGAGGCTGGCAGCTTGCCCCTAAGCACAAAGCTCTCCAACAGACCTCGTAGCTCCCTTGGTTTGGACCTGTGCCCCTGTGGGAACCCTGGGGACCCTGCATCACGGCCGGGTTCCCTTGAAGCTGTGTCTGTGGGTTTTGATCCCACAGAGGCTGCAGCAGCCAGCACTGTCAGCGAGCGTGGCTGGAGCAGAGTGAACGTGAGTTCCCAAGGGAAGCAGCTCGGAGGGGAGAATGAAAACACACACAGAAATGTGAATAGTCCTGAACTGGAGAGCACAATGAGCAAGACCAGCTGTCCTACTGGCCAGTTGCCCTCTCCAAAACTGCCTGTGGCTGAAGCCAGATGTTGCTGCTTGCTCTGTGTCAGAGCAGCACAAAAAATAGCACCCGAACTACCTGACCTCCCAGGCCACAGCACAGAGCAGGCTCCATGCCCCGGGCTCCTTCAGCCTCTTCCACATAATGCACAGGCTGATCATGACTTCAGCAGAAGTTCTTCTGAGTCAGACTGGGATGTCCAGCTGCTCTCCACACTAACGAGTGTCCAGGATGGCAGGATTCAGTCTGTGGACAGGGACTTGCTCCAAAGGACACATGTCAATGTAAAGGACAGTGGGTATGAGTCTCAGCTCTGCTCGGTCCTGAAGCAGAAGTCAGAGCTTGCCTGGGCAGACAAAGAGGACAAGAACTGCCGGAACTGCTGCACAGAGACAAAAGGGACCTCTTTCCCTATGTTCGAGACCTTTTTTGGCAGCTGGACTAGCTAAAACCACCTCCTGGCTGTTCTCTGGGCCCTTAGTGGGAGCTGTGAAGTGGCTGGAAAGGAATTTAACAAGCCACCCTCCCTCTCAGGAACAGGAGGTACAGCCGAGAACCAGAGCGAGGACTGTTGGCTGCACAGTGGTCTCCAGACACTGCAGACAACCTGGGCAGCTCTCCTGTTGGGTACTGATGGGTGATGAGGTGGTTTCACTGTCCTTGGCTGTGCGAGGGACTGGAATCTTCCCTCCTCACTGCCAGTAATGTTTAGAGCCAATAGCTTCCTTCTTTAACTCCTCAGTGGGCTGCTGACAAGATAGTCTTTCTCTGGAAGTATCTCTTCTGCAGGAATATGCTCTTTGCCCTTCCAGATTGAGAGCATGGCCTGTTCCTCCTCTCACCCAGTCCTTGGAGGTGCAAAGTCTGTGGGGAGGGGGGCCCTGGGGGTGAGATCTGTGTTGATGTGATTTGGGGTTTTGTTGGATGTCTTTGAGTATTTACGGATGTTTGTAACTGGTACTAAGTTGGGGTTTTTTTAGCAAACTTTTAAACTTTGAAATAAAATGGAAGATGAGATCCTGCTTGGCTGTGCACCAGGTAAAACTTGTCTGGTGACCTAAGCATAACCAACTCAAAATCTTGTGAAAAGTCCATCAGTAGAGGCTAGGTGATGACTGGGCAGAAACCTTGCTGGAAAGGATGTGCAGATGATGGTGGGCACCAGGCTGAATACAGGGCAGCAGTGGCTCTGGTCACATAACATCACCCCATGTGTGGTTTGTCCTAGGAATGTGGTCAGCAGGCTGTGGGAAGCTGTTGTACCCAGCGCGGTGGTGGCCGTGTGTGGGGTGGCCCCAGGTAAAGAGGGATGTGGAGAAACTGGAGAGCACTCATTGGAGACTATGGACCTCGCCTGGGCATGGGGCCAAGGAGAGATCATGGAGGCTGGGCTGGGCTGGCCTTGCCAAGAGGAGGCTGAGGTTGTCACTTCTTGAAGGACAGTTCCAAGTAGGATGGAGCCAACCTTTCAGTGGTGCCAGGTGTCCCAAACTGGGGCTTCCAAGGTGCAGGTTGGGAAAGGCTCCCTGCCCAGGAGTGTGGGACAGCCCTGGGCCAGGCACCCAGAGCAGTGGGGTCTGTCCATCCTTGGAGATTTCTCAAGTCCTGCGTGAAGGGCAACCATCCTCCTTTGCTCAAGGCTTGAAGTGAAGCCCTGAGCAGCTGGATAAGGTAGCCTTGCTGTGAGCAGGAGGCCTGACCCTAGAGACTTAGTTCCTCCTGAGCTAAATAATTCTGCAGTGCAACAGCCAAACTGATTCTTCTTTACCTAATGAAGACTCTATACAGGTTACAAAGGGCTGAGCAAAGCTGCTGCAGGAGCTGAACCACACCAGGCATGGGACTCTGCTGTGGACATGTCCCTGTAGCTGCTTGCTGTCCCAGGTGGAGGATAATCCCTGGAAGAGAGGTAGAAACGGGCTTGGTGCACCAACTGGCCAACATCTGGATGTGCTCGGTCTCCTGGAGGGAGAGACCAGCTCTTCTGTGCCCCTCAGACAGCAGAGGGGTGACCTGGCCTGCATGGTGAGCTAGGAATGGGTCCCTCCAGATCCACTGGCGGATGTGGCCAAAACTCGAGGTGGTCAGTTGTCCTCTGCTGAGACTGGGTTACCTCATGGTAGCGCTGCTCAATGGAGGAGACAGTGATCTTCCCTGGGACGTTAGGAGAGATGGCATTAGGAGATCAGCTCGATGGGGGTTGACACTGGTTGTCCTTCACCAAGCTTGGCCCTTCTGTGGAGGGGAGAGGGAGCCCTGGGTGCTGCCTGCCCCCTCCTAATGTTGACCAGTGACCTACATCATGGGGGTCCCTGGTCTTGGGGACTGTAGGAACGGCTTTGTGGACTTCAGGGACCCTTCAGGCCTTGGGTCAGATGTTCTCGCTGGAGATACGCTTGCTGTCATCTGGTGTAGACCCCCTCCTGTGAAGCACTGATGCCCTTTTTCACTGTGGTCCTGAGGACCACCAGGAGAGTGCTGGGAGAGGTTGTCACCCTTGGGCTGGCAACCTTGCAGACCTCCCTGAGGTGCAGAGCAGATGCTGGATCAGCTGGGCTGTGCTCGATGCCGCAGGTTCCTCACCTTGTTGCTGCGTTTGTGGCTAATTATTGTGTGGAGAAAGATGAAGGCTTGAGGGCAGCAGGTCACAGCTTCAAAGCCCTGCCTGCCCCATGCCGAGCTTCACGGAGGGAGGTGTGGGGCTGATCCAGGCAAGGTCTGCCCTGGAAGTGCTGGGAACTGCTGCAGCGTGGCCAAGGAGACAATCGGTGTTTCCTGGAGCCTGTTCCCTTGTGCAGCTGTCTGACAAAACCAGCGTGGGAGATGCTTCCCTGCACACGTGTGTGCCAGCCCCCGAGCATGCGGGGTGGGGGGGATGCGGTGGGGGTGGATGTGAGCCCCCCAAGCTGAGCGTGACCCCACAGCAGCTCCTCTCTGCCAAAACCAGGCTGAGACAAACCTGCCCTCCTTCCATCCCTGAGCTGCTGCAGGTTTCAGTTCGTTAAGTCTCTGCAAAGCGATGATAACAAGGTGAGCGGCAGAGCTTGGGGAGGGGAAAGGAGGAGGGCTGGGGCTTATCCCCCTCCCTGCTCCCCAACCTCAGGCATGTCCCTGCCATGTCCTGCCCTGCCCTCCACCTCTAAATGCTTCTGCCCCCCCCACTTTTGCACAAAAGTGTTGAAAACCAAAGTGGCTGCTGTTAACAAGGGTGTCAAGGTGTTTTTTGGCATGGGTGGAGAGGGGGCCCATTGCACCACCGTGCTTAAAACGCTCAACAAACTTCCTGGCAAAGGCAAGCCTGGTGCTTTCACGGGTGGCTTTGAGCTGCCAGGGGGTACCCAAAGGCTTTTGTCACCAGTGGGCATGTGAGTCCTGGGGGGAGAAGGGAGCAGGTGCAGGGGGTCTGGAGGAAGGTGCTTGGAAAAGAGGGGGGGTCCACAGGGAGAGGGGGACACACACTGGTGTAGCTCCCTGATGCCCCGTGGGGAGGGATTGGGTGCTGGCATGTGCAGGGAATCCTTTCCCTGGGCTCATCACGGCTGTGGGAGGTGCTGGGAGGAGGGGGGGTGCAATGATGCCCCTGAGAGATGTGGGGAGCCCCCCCAGGGTACTGGCTGCTACAGAGAGGGAGCTGGAGCCTGATCTGAGGTGGCACAGGAGGGGTTTGGCTGGAGTGGTAATGGAAAATGGGTCACAGATTTAAATGTGGGATGAGTCGTCCTGGAGGAGGGTGAGGGATCCAAAACTGGGGGTTCAGAACCCCTGGCTTGGTCTTTTGGGGGGGCTCTGGGGCCTTCCCAGGGCAGCCAGCCTCTGGGATGGGCTGGGGGATACCGACGTGCCTGAATTCCCCCACCGCTCTGGAGCACCATGGTGGCTGAGCCGTGCCCCTCGTCCCCCAGTCAAACGCAGGCAGGGGCTGCCCGTCGCCACCCCTGGGGACACCCAGCACCTGCCGGGGTATGGCCCTGAGCACCCCCAGGGAGCAGGAGGTTGGAGCTGATGATCTCCAGGAGGTCTCTGTCCCACCTCCAGTCCCCCCTCTGCGACAGAGGGATGAGTGTCCCCCCTGTGCTGGTCAGACTATCCATCATCTCAGGGCTCAGAGCCCCCGTGTGCCACCCAGGACAGTCCCTCCCGTGGGTGCCCCCAGCTGTGCTGCATCCCCCCCTGGGGCTGGACATCACCCTCCCATGGTGCTGTACCCCCCCATCCCACAGTTGTGTCCTGCTGCAAGATCAATGGGTGTTTATTGGGGTTTTTTCCCAAAAAAATTGTTCTGCTATCCCCAGGTTGAGAATGTGGCCTTGCGGCATCCCCCAAAATTGGGGCAACCCAAGAGGGGGTCCTTGTTTCTGGTACTTCCTGAGGGTTGTGCCTGGCTGTGGGTGGGGACCCCACAGCACCCACCCACCCACCAGTGATGGACCAGGATTGACCCATTTCCCCAAGTGCCGTGGGTGCTGGCACCCCTGTTTCAGCATCCTCCCACAGGACCCCGGGCTCCATCCAGAGCTGGGGTCCTGCAGCAACACTGGCACTGGCTGGGGATCCAGGACCAGTTAAGGATGAAGTACCAGCTGAGGGGGGGGGGGTTCGGTACTGGTTGGGGGGCTCCAGTCCCAGCTGGGGGTCTCTGATAATGTCTGGGGGCCTGGCACCAGTTGGAAGCTCCAGTACTGTTGGGAAGGGCTCTGGTACTGGCTGGGGGCCCCAGTGCTAGCTGGGGGCCAGTTAGAGACTGGGACCAGTTAGGGACTTGGGACCAGCTGGGGGTCTGGGGGAGCTCAGTACAGTCGGGGGGGGGGGGGGTGGTGTCAGTCCCAGCTGGAGGCTCCAATTCCAGCTGGGAGTCCAGGACTGGTATGGGAGGGTTTGGTACTGGCTGGGGGGAGGGAGGGGGGCAGTACTGGCTGGGGATGGTCTGCTACTGGCTGGGGGGCCAATACTGGTGTGGGGATGTCCTGCACTGGGGGGGGACGACACGGTACTGGTGTGGGGATATCCTGTACTGGGGGGGGGCAAATCTGTCTGGAGGGGGGCCAGCAATGGTGGGGGCGTCCTGTACTGGCTGGGGGGGTGCAGTACTGGTTGGGGGAGGATGGGCAGTCTTCTGGGGGGGTCCAGTATGGACTGGGGGGCTCCAGTACCGGTGGTCCTATACCGACTGGGGGGACTCTGGTACCAGCTAGTCCACTCCAATCCCACCTGGAGGAGGCTGAGTACTGGGGCGGGGGGGGGAGGTCTCCGGTACCGGCTGGGGGCGGGTGATGCCGGCCGGGGGCTCCGGTGCCGCCGGTGCTGCAATGCCGCGGGGGTGCCAGCGGCGCTGCGGCAGCCGGGGCGGGCGAGCCGGGACCGGGGAAGAGAGGGGAGGGGGGGGGGAGCCGGGGCGGGGCGGGGCGGCCCCGGGGCGGGCGCTGCCGGTGCCGCTGCCGGCGCCGGTGCCGGTGGGCCCGGTGCCGTGCGCGCGTGCAGGGGGGTGGGGGTGGGGGGGGGGCGGGGGCGGCGCTCCCGGCCCGGTGGCCGCTCCCTGCCCGGCCCGGGGCGGAAGGACGGGCAGGACGGTCCCCGGTTCGGCGGGCCCGGCGCGGCCGCGCTCGGATTATGAGGGAACCATGAGCCCGCTGCGGGGCTGGCTGCTCGCCGCGCTCCTCTCGCTCACCCCGCGGGCAGGTAGGTTCCCGCTCCCGGTTGCCGCTTCGCTCCCGCCGTCGCCCCCGGTCCCCGGCTCCCCCCGGCCCCGGTCCCCGGCCCCGCCGCCGCCGCCGCTGCGGCTTTTTCGCTGCATCGACACATTTTTCCGCAGCGCCGCCCCGCAGCGCCCCGGGAGGGGCCGGGGCCTCGGCCCCCCCCCCCCCCACCTCGTTCCACCGCCCCGCAACCACCCGGCCCCGCACCTGCCGCCCCGCCGGGGGTGGCCCGGACCCGCACCCCTGTCCCCCGGGCGTCCCCGCGGGAGGTGTCCCCATGCCAGCCCTCCGTGTCCTCTCGGGAGGTGTCCCCATAGCGGCCCCCCCCCGCCCCGCCGTTTCGTGTCCCCTGGGTGTCCCCTCCGGGAGGTGTCCCCCCATAGCCGCCCCTTAGGTCCCCTCTGGGATGTGTCCCCATATCGGCTCCCCTGTCCCCTGGGTGTCCCCCGAGGAGATGTCCCCATAGCGGCCCTCCGCGTCCCCTTGGCAGGTGTCCCCATAGCAGCCCTCTGGTGTCCCCTGGGTGTCCCCTCTGGAGGTGGCCCTACACCAGCCCTCCTGTCCCCTCCGTGTCCCCCCTGGGGGGTGTCCCCCATAAAGGCCTTCCGTGCCCCCTCAGGAGGTGTCCCAGTGGGTGATGGAGGGCTGGAAGAGGGACGTGTCCCCATCCCAGTCCCCCATATCCCCTGGACGTACCCTCGGGAGGTGTCCCCATCCCGGCCCTCCCTGTCCCCTGGACGTCCCCTCCAGGATGCGCTGCTGTGCCCAGACCTCCCCCTGCTTCCTCTAGGTGCAATGGCGTTTCTGGGTCCCCCACGTCCCCTGGGTGCCCCCCTGTGGGATGCATCGCTTTACCAGCCACCCGTGTGTCCTGGGTGTCCCCTCCAGGACATGCCACTGTGTCCAAGGCCCCCTGAGCTTCCCCTCCCAGATGTGTCCCCATACTGGTCCCCCACGTCCCCCAGGCACCCCCCAGCCTGTGCTTGCTGGGTGTCCCCTCCTGGACGCACCACCGTACCTGGGTGTCCCCCCCATATCACCCACCATCCACCCTGGGACATGTCCCCATACCCACCCTCCACGTCCCCTGGGTATTCCCTCCGGGACAGGGGTGTCCCCTTGGGGATGCAGTGCCACACTTGGGTCACCCTAGAGCGCATCCCTATCCCCATCCCTCCTTGTCCCCAGCCCCCCGTGTCCCCAGCCGTCCCTGGGCCACCATGACCTGCTCCCCTCGCCCACAGGTCCCGCCGCGCAGGCCGGCTCGCTGCAGCGGAGGCTTCCCCGGGCCGGATGGCAGGACGGGCGGGTCGTTTCCCAAATCACCCACCCCAGCAGGCTGGTGGGGCACAGCTCGGGAGGAGAAGTCCAGAAGCATCAGCTGGACACCAGGGTCAGGAATGAGCCTGGAGGAGGAGGAGGAGGAGGCCCTGTAAGTGAACTGCACCCCCCCCCATCTGCTCTCTTTTGGGGGTCCCTGGGTGGGTGGGCATGTCCCCCGGCAGCTGCCGTGGCCGGCCCGGCTGCACCCCAGCATGTGCGCGACCACCGGCATCCTAAACCGGGGCCTTCATCCCCCCGGGGACCATACTACCGCTGTTCCCCTCCCCAGTGGGGCATCGATGTGTGCCCCGAAATCCCATTAAATCTGGGTACCGGGGATGCGCGCGCGGGTGTTAGGAGAGATGAAATGGGAGCGGGCAGGCAGGCAGCAGGCAGGTCTCCTGCAGAATGAATGGGCTCATGGCTCCGGCGCCAGGGAGGACGGATCCAGGCCACGTGGGAGCAGCCCCATGCATCCCACCCGGTGCCACCCCCCAAGCCGCAGCTGTTTTCCCACCCTGGGCTTGGTGCATCCACGCTGGCCGGCGACCTTCACCCCGGGACCGGCGGCTGGTTTGCCTGGCATTTCGGGGAGCCGGCACACACGTCCCATCCGGCACGGGGAGGGGGTTGATGCTTTCAAAGAGGCAGTGGCGGCTGCGGAGGCTGGCGCGCATCGATCCCCCCCATCCTTGCCGGATAAAAAGTGAAATAATGAGCTGCAATTGCCGCAAAGGTGATTTAAACCCGGCATTAAGTAAAACCACCGGATGCCGGAAAATGCCGGTGGGTGGCCGGGCCGCCGCCAGTGCTGGCGGGATTTTAGGGAGGTGTTAAGCCAGGGCATGGTGGGGGGATGGAGCGGCTGCAGATCCCGGGGAATTTGCAGTTCGGTCCCAGCGGCAGCACCGGCGGAGCTCCAGTGAGCCTTTCCTGGCCGCGCTGCCTGACTCGGTGGACACAGTCTTGGCCCAGGACGTCCCCTCCTCGGGGTGCTGCATGGTGGCAAACGGGTCCTCATCCCCATGTCACTGTCCTGAGCTGCGCCCGGGGTCTCAGCAAGGGGATGGGGCACCCTAGGAAAGGTTTGGCTTTCCCTGGCCATCGTTTCCCCCCAGTGGAAAGCCCTGGGGCTCCTGGGGGACATGCTGGTGGTGATGGACCCTCACCCATGCAGCGAGTTTGCCGGGTCTCAGGCGGGCACCGCAGAGCACGGCTCCCGCTGCCGCTGGCAGGAATTAGGTCAGGAGCGACGGGCGCCGCAGGGCGGGTGAAACACCGGCTCGGCACTGCCGCGGCTGAGCCGGGCCCGCTGGGGGTGGAGGTGATGCTCTGGCAACCCCTACCCAAATATGGCTCCTGAGGAGGTGGGCGATGGGATGCAGGTGCCCTCGTGGCACTGCAGGAGTGATGATCTTGGGGCAAAAAAACAGCTTTTTTCCTTTACGTTGAATTTTGGGAGGTTAAAAATAAAAGTGCACCTTTAGAGGCCGCATATTTGGGTTGGTTTTTTTTTTTTTATTAGTTTAATTTTTAATTTTCTTTCGGGGGCTGGTGCGGGGGAGCTGACGGCTCCAGCTCTCTTGCAGGGGCTGCACCTGGCGCAGGTGAGCTTCGTGGTGCGCGCCTTCGGCTCGGCCTTCACCCTCGACCTCCAGCTGAACCAGTGAGCAGCTCCGGGGGTCTTAGCGGGGTGGGGGGCACCCACTGTGGGGCTGGGGGCACCTGCCATGGGGCTGTCACTGTCCCCCAGCAGGAGGGAGGGGGTGGAGAAGTCAGGGGTCCTTGGGGACAGGGGTGGGTTGTGTGGAGCCATCCCAGCTCCAGTACCGGAGCTGAGCTGGGGGGGTGGGGGGGAAGAGGGGCCTGTGGGGTGCCAGCACCCTCCCAAAGTGGGGGTTCCCGCACCAGGGTGATGCCACGTGCGTGGGTGGGTGCACAATGAGGGTGCTGCCGGCAGGGCCACGGCTGCTGCCATCTCCCTCCTCCTCTTCTTCCTCTTCCTCCCCACCGCTGTGGCCTCTCACCCACCCACCTGATCCCGGCAGCCACCTCCTCGCATCCCACTACGTGGAGCGGCACGTCGGCACGGGCGGCAACAGCAGCCATAGCACGGTAAGCTGCGTGCCGCGCCGTGCCGTGCCAGCGCTGGGGTCACAGTGGCAAATTTGTAACTCCAGCAGAAGCCTAGGAGTGGCCACCAGCAGCTCAGCATCTCCACCTGGGTGGTCTTGGGATGCCCCCCCTGCCCCTGGGGTGCCCAGCCCAGGCATCAGGGTGCTGCCCCAGTGGGGGATGGGGGGATGCATCTCACGTGGGTGCCGGTGATGGGTGATCCCCAGGATGCTTTGGCACACGCTGCCAGCCTTGCCCCGGGCAGCAGTGGGTGCCCACCCACGTGCCGTGGGTGCCAGGCGCACCCCAAGGGTGAGGGGCAGCGAACGCCAGAGCCGCCAGCCCGGGGATGCGGGCTCCTGGGGATGCTGGTGAGGGGGGCAGCTGCCTGCGCAGCAGCGGGCAGGATGGGACCCAGGGGCAGGGGCAGGGTCCATCTGGCTCAGCCGCCTCTCCCCGCTGTGGCAGGGTGCGGGGGAGCACTGCTACTACCAGGGCCGGATCCGGGGGCAGCCCTACTCCTTCGTGGCTCTCTCCAGTTGCCACGGCCTGCGGTGAGTACCCCCCGTCACCAGGCGGGCCGAAAGGGGGGCTGTGGGGGGGGGCTGCACCCCTCTGCAACCTGTCACCCCCCCTCTCTTTGCAGCGGGGTCTTCTCAGACGGCCGAGCCACCTACCTGATCGAGCCCCAGGTGGGCGTTGAGCACGGGCAGGTGAGTGGTGGCACCGGGACCTGCCATGTGCCTGCCTCAGTTTCCCCACTGCAGCATTACAGGTCTGGCTGCGGCTCGGGGACAGCCTTGGGGACTCAGGGACGTGGCGGTCCCCCTTCCACACTGTCACGTCCACGTGTGGCTGTGACACTCGTCTCCCCATGGCAGGGCCTTCGACCGCACGTCATCCAGCGTGTCCCCAGCTGTGCCGGACCGGGTGAGCCTTTGCACAGAGCCGGCGCTCGTCCCTGAGGACTGGTGACGGTGGCCCCAGTGGCCCCGTGTCCTGTGCCCCACCAGCTCTGTCCCTTCCCTCCAGGCTGCCTCTTCCCTGCGCTGAACCAGCCCATCGCGGGTGGGTTACCAAAGCTGCGGTGGCGGCGGCAGGTTAGCAGGGACAATGGGGGACATGGGGCAGGGGACAAGGACGCTTGACCCCAGTTGGTGTCTGGCTGCCGGCTCAGCCTCGCTAGGATGGCCGCTTGCCCATGGCACAGCTCTGCCGTGGGTGCAGCTGGGCTGGTTTGTGAGTGCTGGGGATGTGGTTGCAGGACGATGCTCCTGCGTGGGCTCGGGGATGCCCTGGGGACCCACTGGCAATGCTGGGGGGGATCCACCCCGAGCCCACCCAGGTGGCGTTCCCCACCTCCATGCATCCCAACTATCCCTCACGAGCAGCCACAAAAGGGGTTAAAAAGCCCCTTCGCTGGGGCTCAGCAGGTGGATCCTGCCGGAGCTGGCTCAGCTGTGGGCTCCTGCCGGCAGGTACGCCGAGCCCAGCACACGGTTCACAGCGAGACCAAGTACATCGAGCTGGCGGTGGTGAACGACCATCAGCTGGTAAGCACGGGGGGTCCTGGAGCTGGTGGGGTGGGGGGTCAGGGTGGCCCCCCTGGCCCAACCTGGCCCCTGGTGCCCCCCCAGTTCCTGCAGCTCCGCAAGTCTGTGGTTCTCACCAGCAACTTCGCCAAGTCCGTGGTCAACCTGGCCGACATGGTGAGAGGGTTTGTCCCTGGGGGGGGGGGTTGTCTCTGGGGGAGGTTGTCCCAAGGGAGTTCTCCCCAGCACCTGGTGGGTTTGTCCCTAGGAGGTTTGTCCCACTGAGGGTTTGCCCTTGAGGGGACTGTCCCCAGTAGCTGGTGGGTTTGTCCCCAGGGAGTTTGTCCCTGGTTCCTGCTGGGTTTGTCCCAGGGGGATCTATCCCCGGGGGGTTGGGGTCCCTTGAGGGTTTGTCCCCAGGGGGTTTGTCCCACTGTTTTTTTATTGCTGTTTGTCCCCAGGGGTTTGGTCTGCAGCACCCGGTGGGTTTGTCCCACTGGTGGTTTGTCCCCAGGGGATTGTCCCGGGGGTGGGGGTTGTGCCCAGCTCCTGGGGGATTTGCCCCCAGGGAGTTTGTCCTCAGAGGGTTTGTCCCTGGTGCCTGGTGGGTTTGTCCCTGGGAGGGTTGTCCCTGGGTGGGATTGTCCCCAGCAGGTTGGTCCCTGGCACCTGATGGGTTTGCCTCTGGGGCTTTGCCCCCCAGGGGTTTGTTGCCGGTAGCTGGTGGGTTTGCCCCGGGGAGGAGTTTCATGCTCAGCACTGTCCCCTCATCCCCACAGATCTACAAGGAGCAGCTCAACACCCGCATCGTGCTGGTGGCCATGGAGACGTGGGCCTCGGAAGACCGGATCCGGATGGGGGAAGACTCCCTGGAGACCCTGAATGAGTTCGTGAAGTACCGGCGCGAGGGACCAGCGGAGCAGAGTGACACCGTCCACCTCTTCTCGTGAGCGTCGCAGCCGTGTCACCTCCCCGGGGACGGGAGCTGCCGTCCCCCGTCCCCACCGTCCTCTTCCTCGCAGGGGTCGGACGTTTCAGAGCAGCCGCAGCGGCACCGCCTTCGTGGGCGGCATCTGCTCGCCCGCCCGCGCCGGGGGCGTCAACGAGGTGGGTGCGGCGAGACCCCCCCATGAGAGCGGGCTGGGAATGGGGGGGTCCCTCCAGTGACTCCCCCGTCCCTCCGGTGCAGTACGGCAACGTGGCGGCCATGGCGGTGACGCTGGCGCAGACGCTGGGGCAGAACGTGGGCATGATGTGGAACAAGCACCGCACGGCCGCAGGTACCTGCCACCCCCCCGGGAGCGGGATGGGGACACTGCAGGGACACTGTGGGGACACCAAGCCAGCAGCCGGACAGCTGGCACCCCCAGCCCATCTCCTCTCCTCCCAGGGGACTGCCGGTGTCCGGACTCGTGGCTGGGCTGCATCATGGAGGACACAGGGTGGGTGCCCGCTCAGGGTGGCACTGCCATCGTCCCCCGCATGCCTTGTGTCACTGCTGGGGACATCGCCGAGGGTCCTGCCCCGTTTTGGGTGACCAGCCGTGCCTGGCGATGCCACCCGGGGGGGTACAGGGGGGTGACGGTGGCCCCCGCCCTGCAGGTACTACCTCCCGCGGAAGTTCTCCCGCTGCAGCATTGATGAGTACAACCAGTTCCTGCAGGACGGCGGCGGCAGCTGCCTCTTCAACAAACCCCTGAAGGTAACGGCCCCCCCTGACCCTCCGAGCCCTGGGGAAGCAACGCCCCTGGGGCAGCTCCAAGGGTCCCTCGGGACTTGCGGTCTCCCCCAGCCCTTGCCACGTCCAAGGTAACGGTGCCAGCATCAAACCTGGTGTCCCCGGCGGGGAACAGAGCCGGACCCTCATGCTTGATGGCAAAAAGCAAGCAGTGTCGGCATCCTGCCGTTCCCCTGGGGATGCGATGCCCTTTTGGGGGGGGATTGTGGCAGCACCCTGCTTGGGGACACCCCCAGTAGCTCTCGCTTCCCCCCACCTCGATCCCGGCAGCTCCTGGACCCTCCGGAGTGCGGCAACGGCTTCGTGGAGGCAGGAGAGGAGTGCGACTGCGGCTCGCTGGCGGTGAGTGGGGACCGAGGTCTGCTCGCCGCGGCCGTGCCCGGGGGCTGCCGGCATTGCCGGGTGGCTGACGTGCCACGCCGGCTGCTGTCCCGGCAGGAGTGCGCGAAGAGCGGGGGAAACTGCTGCAAGAAGTGCACGCTGACCCACGACGCCATGTGCAGCGATGGGCTCTGCTGCAAAGGCTGCAAGGTGTGGGGCCGCGGGGGGTGGGGGGGGCCAGATCCGGCATCCCACGGGGCCAGATCCGGCGAGCTGCCGGGGTTCCTGTGCTGTGGGCTCCTGATGTGGTGGCTTCATCCCCCCTGGGTGCAGTACGAGCCACGTGGCGTGTCCTGCCGGGAGGCCGTGAACGAGTGCGACATTCCTGAGACCTGCACTGGGGACTCCAGCCAGGTGAGCTGGGCTGGAGGGGGAAGCGGGGGGATGCGTTTCGGGGCCATGTGGCATCACCCGTCCTCTTCTCCATGTCCCCCAGTGTCCCCCCAACCTCCACAAGCTGGACGGCTACTTCTGTGAAAACGAGCAGGTGAGTCCAGCCCGGCATGGTGGGACACAGCCGTGGGGCTCGGGCATGTCCTGTGAGCTCGGGCACATTCCCGTGGGGCTCTGGCATGTCCCATGGGGTTGGACACATCCCTTGGGCTCCAGCATGTCCCTGTAGACTCCAGCATCCTGGTACTTGGGCATGTCAGCAATCGCAGCTGCGGCTGAGCCACACACATATGCACAGGTGTGGGGTTTGGGGGGAGCTGGATCCTGCAGTAGCCGGGGTCCCTGGGATGTGCAAGCCCTCCCCATGCAGCGGTTCATCATCCCAGCACTGTGCAAACCCGGGCTGTGGTCCCTGTGCCACGCACCTTCCCGTGTGTCTGTGTTTGCGCATGGCTGTGGCCCTGGCACCTTGTAATTTTTCTTGTCCGTGTGCTGCTTCCTTGTGCACAGGCGCCTGCAGCGATGGCCCGTGCGAGCCTCCCTCATCCACGTGCATCTGCAGCCGTGGGCCGTGCAAACTTTTCACACACACGCGTGCATGGCTCCCTGTGCCCCGAAAACTGTCCCGTGGCCGTGCACACACGTGGGTCCCCGGTCCCCGTGAACCTGCCCCCTGCCCATACAGCCGGGGTGGTGGTCCCAGGGCCAAGCACGTGGGGGGGGGGTGTGGGTGTGGGTGTGTGTGTCATTGTCCTCACACCACCTCTGTGTCCACGCACACACGCGTGCAAGCCCCTCCCCAGCCCCATGACCCCTCTCCCTGTTCCCCAGGGACGATGCTACGGCGGGCGCTGCAAAACCAGAGACCGGCAGTGCAACGCGCTGTGGGGCCGCAGTAAGTGCCAGCCCCGGGGTGGCTTTGCCAGGACAAGGTGGTGGTGGGGGGAAGGTCAGCAGGTGACAAGCAGGTGACACCCATTTTCTCCCAGGCTCGGCCGAGCGCTTCTGCTATGAGAAGCTCAACGTGGAGGGGACCGAGAGGGGCAACTGCGGGCGCGAGGGTCTGGGCTGGCTGCAGTGCAACAAGCAGTGAGTGAGCCTCGTCCCCCGTGTCCCCCGCCGGGTGCCACCCGCCGGCACCGGTGATGCCACCAGTGCCTTGCAGGGACGTCCTCTGCGGCTTCCTCCTCTGCGCCAACATCTCGGGCGCACCCCGGCTGGGCGAGCTCAGCGGCGAGATCGCCACCACCACCTTCTTCCACCAAAACCGCTACGTGGACTGCAGGTGGGTGCCACTGCCATGGGGACGGGGATGTCCCTGGGGGGGTGTGTGGGGGGGGGGGTCCTGGTGTCACCCACTCTCGCCATCCTGGCACAGGGGAGGCCACGTGCAGCTGGTGGATGGCTCAGACCTGAGCTATGTGGAGGACGGGACGCCCTGCGGGCCCGGCATGCTGTGTCTCGACCGCAAATGCCTTCCAGCCACGGCCTTTAACTTCAGCTCCTGCCCCGGCAGCTGGGACGGGAAGATCTGCTTCGACCATGGGGTGAGGGACACAGGAGGGGGGGACAAAGGGGACTCAGGGGGGTGTCGCGGCAGCGTGGAGGGGTGACACCGTGCCCTCGCAGGTTTGCAGCAATGAGGGCAAGTGCATCTGCCGGGCCGAGTGGACGGGGAAGGACTGCAGTGTCTACGACCCCATCCCTGAGCCGAAGCCGACGGGGGAGACTGAGCGATACAAGGGTCCGTGCGCCCCGCGGGGGGGTGGGGGGTGGGGGACAGGACGGGCTCCCCGTGCCCCTGCTGTCCCTGGTCCCCACAGGCTGGGACATCCCGCTTTGTCCCCAGCCATCCCCTGGGAGTCCAGTGTCACCACCACCCCCCCGCCCTGGTGCTGTGGCTCCGCTGGGCACAGCTGGGTCTTGTCCCCCCTCCAGGTCCCCACAGTGCTGGGGCTGCCCTGGGGCTGTGTCCTCATGTCCTGTCGTGTCCCCCCCACTGATGTGTGTCCCTGTCCCCTTTTCCCTGTCCCCTCTGTCACAGGTCCCAGTGGCACCAATATCATTATCGGCTCCATCGCGGGGGCCGTGCTGGTGGCTGCCATCGTCCTAGGGGGGACAGGCTGGGGATTTAAGTAAGCAGCCGCCGCATGGCTCGTCCCCTTCCGCTGCCGGCACCGTCACCGGCCACGTCCCCCCACGCACCATCACCGTGCCAGGGCCAGGCCCCTGCCCTCCTGGGGACACCCCAGGCACCCCTGGGTGGGGGCACCTCCAGCCCCCCCTGCCAGCTGGGCATCACCTGCAGCATGGTGGTCCCGCGGGGATGCCCAGTCCCCTTGTCCCTGCCCGGTCCCTTGTCCCAGCCCCTGCCTGATCCCCTGGCCCTGCCTGCCCTGCCTGCATGTGGCATCGGGGGTTCGCTGTCACCCTGACCCCTTGGTCAGTCCTGGCCCCGTCTGTCCCCAAGCATGGGGTGCTGGGGTGGGGGCTGTGTCGGTGACCCCCCCGTGTGTGTGTGTGTGTGCTCCTGCCTGGCACTGGGACACGTCTGCTGCCTGTGGGACCAGGGACACTGGGGGGGGCGGGTGACACACACACACCAGGGGGGACAGCAGGGACGGGGGGGTGGCACTAATGCTCCTCTCCTCTCCCCCTGCCACCCCCCAAGGAACATCCGCCGAGGAAGGTACGACCCGGCGCAGCAGGGAGTGTAACCGTCCCCCCCCATCGTCTCCTCCTCGTCACCGTCACCGTCACTGTCACCGTCACCGTCCAGCAGCCTGACGGCGTGGGAGCCCCCCCGGGCCGGGCCCGTCTGTCCGTGTCGCTGTGTGTCCGGCCGTGCTGTCTCCATCTCTGTGCCCCCCACAGCTGAAAAGAGACGGTGGTTGGGGGGGGGGGTCTGGCAGCAGCCCCCCTGATGCTGGCTCTTTTCGGCTCAGTGTCCCCCCATGTGTCGTCCCCCCCCCGTGTCACAGCCCCACACTAAACGTACCCCACTTCTGTGTTGCAGGTCCGGGGGGGCCTGAGCGGGGCTGCTCTGCTCCCCCCCCCCTCCCCAGCACCTCATTAACAGCAATTAAACGGGGCACCGCTGCCAAGAGTCCGGCCGAGGAGGAGAGCGGGGGGGCAGCACTCGGGACCACCCCCCCCGACCCCCACCACACCACCACGAATGTATGGGCCCCCCCCAGCCCCCGCCCTGGGGCCGGCGGCACTCCCAGCACTGGGATGAATGTACCTGCAGGGGCAAGCAGGGACCCCCCAGCCCCACATCCCCCCTCTCCCTCCCATCAGCATCTTCCAGCTTTGGGGCCTCGGTCCCCCCAATGGCAGGCCAGTACCCCAGGATGAGGCCAGTATACCCCAGGACCAGGCCAGTATACCCCAGGACCAGGCTAGCACCCTGCCCCAGTGCAGGGCCTGGGCATCGTGTCCCCCCCACCCCAGATGCCAGGTCTGGGATGGGGTCCATGGGGGCCAGGTCTGCACCTCCAGATGTGCCCCCCCCGCCCCGCAAAGTGGCTCAGCAGCCCCCAATGTGGGGCAAGTCCCCCCAAACTCTTCCCCTGCCCCCAAATGTCATGGCTGCACCTACCCAGCCATGGGACCCCGAGGTCCCCAGCGGTGGGGACCAGCACCCATGGTGCCACGCTCTGTCTCTAGGGCAGGGACTGCCCCCCCCCCGCCCCCAGCTTCCCCAGCTCAGACAGCTAAACCCCAAACTGGTGGCACTGGGGGGGGGCAGGTGACAGCAGGGCCCACCCTGGGGCTGGGGTATGGGGTGAGCCCCAGGCTGGTGGCACACGGGACTGCTTGGTGGGTGGCACGTGTCACCTCAGCCCCATGGCAGGCTGATGGCATCTGTCCCCCCCCCAGCAGGCTCGTGCACAGCACCTGGTGGGATGTCCCCTGTCCCCATGGCAGGTGGGTGGGATGTGTCACCCCATCCCCATGGCACATGTCACCCTGCATGGGGTGGCTCCGTAGGGCCACCCAACCCACAGCACCGTGGAGCACCAGGGGCAAACACTGGTCCCTTCAAACACTGGCGACAGCATTGGGGGGACACTCCTGGTGACTCTCAGCAGGGGAACAACAGGGGACGACACACCATGCCCATGGCGGTATGGGGGTGTCCCCTCTGTGCCCTCCCTTGCCTAGCGTCCCTGCTCGCCACCAGGCCCCTTTGCCACGGAGGCAGAGGGTGTCCCCAAGCTCAGCCAAGGCCAAAGTGTGTGGTGGCCCCCAGCATCGTGTGACAGCCCAGCTGGGCGCCCACGGGTCCCTTGGCTGTGGTGGCACCAGACAAGGGACAGGGCACCTCCGTGTCGGGGTGTCGGGAGGTGACAGCAGGACAGGGGGTGGCTGGACGTCCCCAGGCTTGGCTTCAGTGGTGGCTCCTCACGTGATGTATCACTGATGGGCTGGGGGACATGGGGCCACCACGGGCACAGGGGTGTCTGGACCAACCCCCCCCATCCCCACCACTGTCACCCCAAAGTCCCCACAGCTGTCACGGCCACAGTGCCGGGGTGGTCCCCGCAGCAAGGGGACGCCCCTCTTTCAGAGCAAGAAGCCACCGTTGTCACTGGGTTTGGGGACATTAATATATATATATATATATATATAAAAATATTGGGGGTTTTTTTTCTTAATGATTTTAATGCTGTAAGGTCAAGTGGTGCCGCTGCGGACACGCCAGGTAGGGCCCACGGTTGGGATGGGGGGGTGCACCCGGTGCTTCCAGAGCCAAGAGAGCAAAACACACACCACCCCCCCCCCGCAAACCTCCCCCCCCCCCCAAGCAGGCTGAGCTGATGGGCCCCCTCCCGGCATGCGGCAGGGGACAAGCACACCGGGGCGGTGGCAAACCCCCGCCTCGCCAACTCACCGCCAGCCGCACCGCCATCCTGCGCCGCCTCGCTCCGCGCTACCGCCCGCAGCCGGGATGGGGCCCTGGGTCATGGGGTGGGGGCTTCGCCACCCCCCCCCCCAAACGCCTGCACCTCGTCTCACGCTCCTGCTTTGCACGCGCTGGGGAGCCGCCGTCGCCGCTGCCGGAGACACCGTTGCCGGAGATGCCGCGTGGTCCTCGCTCGGCCCTGGCTCTGGCCCTCGGGAAGCCTCCTGCAATGTCGCAGAATTTATTTACAATAAAGATTTGGAAAATGATGGGGGTTCTGCCTTCCTCCGGCACCGGGGGTGGGCAGTATGGTGCTGGGGAGGTATGATCCTCCCTGTATTTCATCCATGAGGATGCTCCGGTCCCTGGTCCCCTCCACCTCATCCCACCAACATCCTCCCCATGTCCCACGCTCCACCCTGGCCCGTCCCCAAGGGTTGGGACCATCCGAGTCAGGGTTCCCATTGCATGGACATGATGGCACATGGCGAGTGCCACCGAGCTCCCTCCCTCGGAGCTTTTGCCCAGCCGGGAATGCTGCCCCGCCATGGGGACACGTCCGCTCCCCATCCCACTGCAGGGATGCTCAGTCCCGCACCTCTCCCAGCACAAGGACACGGCTTCATCCCTGTCCCACCACATGCACCAAGCGCTGTCCCAGCATCCTTGCACATCTCTGGGACACAAAAGCTGTTCCCTGTCCCATCGCAGGGACACAGTGGCAGGTCCCCGTCCCCTCCCAGGAACACCCTCAGGCTGCATTAGCTCCGTGCGGGGTCCTGCCTGGCGTTGCAGTGGGGTGAGCAATCCCTGGCAGATGGGGACTCGGGGACAGGTCCCCAGCTACCAGGGGGACCCATGAGGATGGAGCACCCTCCCATGGGACCAGTCCAGGTGATGCTCAGCTGGGGCTGGTCCAGCAAAGCTCAGCACAGTTGGACTGACCGGCATAGCCGGATTCCTTGGCACAGCCGGACTCCTGCTCGGCACATCGACCACGAGAGGGCTCTCCCAGTCCAGTCCATGTACGCCTGGACTGGATGGTACAGGAGATGCTCTGATGTCCTCAAGATGCTCCAGGGCCACACGTGGCCCCACCGTCCCCAGCCCCAAGCTGGGAGGAGGGAGTCTGAGAACAAAGGCACAGGGTGGGGAGGGGGCTGCAGCACATCCCCCCCCCCCCATTTAGGGTCCTTTGAGGGTAAAATCGGTGGCAGATGGGGGACACCACGCAAGCGCTGCTGCCAGCCCCCCATGGCCCTGGTAGCGGTGGGAGAGGCCCAGCATGCCCTGTCCACAGAGGGTCACTTCCCTGGGGGACCCCCCTCTTCTCTGCCAGCCAGGGACAAGGGATGGGATGCAGGACAATGCACACTGCGACAACCCACCCCCGTGGGGCCAAGCCCCCGACCAGTGGGGTTGGAGGTGCCCCTCACCCTGCAGAGCCCTGGAGGGACCCACTCTGGTCTCCCGCTATGCATGTAGCACAAACCCACACCTGGATTCAGCACCTTCCAGGGAGGTGCTGAGCACTGGGGCTCACGTACACGATCTAGGGTGCCAGGGTGGGTGAGGACAAGCTGCCAGCTCTGCCCCACCTGTGGTGCTGGGGGTGCCCAGGAGCGTCTCGGGGTGCTGCCAGGGTGCTCCCTGGGGTGCTGCCTCCCTTGGGGGGAGACCCAGCCCCAGGTGGGGGCCTCTCTCCTGGTTTCAAGAAGGGTCAAGCTCATCTTATTAAAGCAATCACCGTCATCCACTCACTCTGTCCCCCGCAGCTACGGCCTCGCAGGAGGCAGTGTGGGGTGGGGAAGATGCTGGAGAACCCTCTGGCCACAGAAGGGAGCGTGGGGCGAGCAGCCGGCTGAGCCGGGGGGTCTGCGCCAAGAGCCACCCCTCATCCTCGCTGCCTCCTCAGCTGCAGTGTCCTCCCCTGCCAGGGCAAGGCTTCAGCGCCGCTCCTCCCCACAACACCGTGAGCCCATCGCAGCGGAGACATCTTTATATGCCTTAAGGATTTTAGCTGCAGATTCCCTACCAGCCACAACTTGAGATGCATCTTGGCAAGGAGCTATTTTGGGCTGCTGTCTAGATACCAGCAGGATGAGTGAGCCAGAAATATTCCAGATGCACAGACTGTTTCTGAATCTTGAGTTATTCACGGCTTTCAGGGTCAGGAGGGCAAAAAAACATGACTTAAAAGTCAGTCCAGCTCCAGTCTGCAGCCCCATAGGGTCACTCACCACCTATGTTGCTTGCTTAGGGCAGGGTCCTGCCTGCTGGCACCGCTGCCTGTGCTGGGCAGGATGGGGCTCCCGAGGACGCTGCAGTGCAGTTGGATGTGCCCAGCACAAGGGAGATGCTCCTTGGCCAACTCCCCAGGACCACAAAAACTACAAGGGGCAGCAGGGTCCAGTGCTCAGAGGTGCCTAATGCCCCAGGCCACCGCCTCTCTCCATTGCAAACTTCTCCAGCTCCTTTCTAGCTTCCTCCATCGCATCACCCAGCTCCTCTGCCTTTTGAAGAGGAGCTGCCCCAAAACACAGAGCACAGGCTGGCTGGAAGCTGCAGTGCTCCTGCCTGTCCTCAAGCTCCTTCTCCCACTCCTAACTCACCAGTTTTATGTTAGAGACCAGTCCTTGCACTCGGCTCTGATCCACGCTCCTCATCCACCGCTGCCAGATTTTAGCCACAATTGCTAAAGGTTAACCACATCGCCCAAGGGAGAAGCCACAGTCTCCCATTTCCATACTGGGTGCCAAGATGCTCCTCTGATGAAGGCTGCAAGGTCGGCATCAGCTTTTCGGTTCCTCCGAAGTCACTTGCAGAGCTCTATCCCTAATCACAATGTGATACATCCAACTGTAATGCAACACACCTGAAAGGGCCAGCAGGGAGCAATCCCTTGGGCAGGCCTGGGGGATGTGTCTGTCTGAGCAGCTGTCACTTACAAGGATAAAATCAAAGACTTATTTGCCCCTCTTTTCACTGAAAACAGTAACGAGCCTCTAAGGGTGCATCCTGCCAATTTCAAAAACCTGCAATGTGCAAAAAAATAATAGTAAATCCCTCATGATTAGTAAAACCAAAGAAATGAGAAACCAGCTCTTCCACAGCCGCCTCTGTGTCTGTGCCATTACATAATGGGAAACCCTTGAACCTAAAATATCTCCGCTCCTTTGGTTGCCGAAGCTGATGATTGACCATCTGGCTGCAATTTTTCAACTATAATCTAACGAGGCAGACTTTGCTTTTAGGGTGCACACAAGGAAGAAAATCCTCAAGGACTCCCCAGGAACATGGTCAGAGCAGAGGCTGCAGCATGGGGGGCCGCCATGTGAGCGGCAGCTTGCGTGAGCAGAGGGAGGCTATGACTTCTCAGCTCTTGTGCTCGTAAGAAAGCTGAGACGTTTCGGTCAGCTTTTGAGAGCAGGGGGAGGTGTCAGATGATCAGGAGGCAATGCTGCCGTGTGAAGTGAAATGGGGAAATGTCATCCTGAAAGGAGTTTTCTTTGGGGGATAAATCACAGGTGAGAGAAAGTAACACCCCAAACATGAGCTTCACAATGCAGCTGGAAGAACCAGGTCCTCATTTTCCATGCAAATAAATGAAGAACCCGAACTGAACTCCAACCACAAACCAGAACACAGGTTTTCCAGCTGGGAAACCCTTCGAAGGCTGACACAACCACACAGCACAGAAGCTGTCCGTCTGTCCCTTCCCTGTTTGAAGCACTCCGGTCATGCACCCACACCCTCGAGCAACAGGCGCTTTCTACTCCAGTGATGATGCTGGAAGACAGCATGACTTCTTTTGGCCGTGTCACCTTCTGTTCCTGGTGGGAAACTGATGTCTGGAGAGGGAGTGAGAAGAGGAGAGAGAGGATGGGAAGCATTGAGCCCACTCTGGCTCTCCCCCAGAGTAAGTCCCCCAGCACACAGCATGGCCTGTGACGGAGCAGGACCAAAGCAAGTCCTTGCTGTGCCTCTCTGAGTTGAGGCTTTTATTTGGTACACAGAGATTTTAGGGAAATTCACCTTTTTGTCCCCGTGGGGAAATTCTGCAGGCAAACAGCTGAGAAACGGTCACAAGGAGTAGGCACACTTCAGGCAAAAGCAGATCCCAGGTCTGTCTCGCCCGCTATGGGAATTTTGTTATTTAGGCTCCAGCTGGAAACAAGAAACAAATCAGTGCACAGAAAAGAAGTAGTTCAGGGAAAAGCAGCAAATGTCTCTGAGGCTGAGCAGCCTCAGCTCCGCACGTCTGTCTTACACAACGCTGTCAGTCCAAATGGCACTCCAGCGCGCTGATCAGAAACCAGGCGCGTCAGGGGGAAGGGGAGCATCAGCGTTTCCAGCTGCTGAGGGTTTACTGAGCACAACACATCTGCAGCAGAGGCAACTCGAGCTTCGGGTGGACTGGGAGGAGCTGGGCAGGCTGAGCTGAAACGGATTAGACCAAACGGTCACAGGAATTTTGGTAAATGCTTGTTGCAGCTCCGCAAACACAACAGGTCGTGGTGACCGCACACCCCTCGCAGGCTTCTTCCTGCTAGTTGTGCTACTGAGCTCTTTTGGGGTAATAAACACAACCAGCATTACATGATGCTTGAAGTATTTTGCATGGGAAAGCTGGGTATCATTCTGCTTTTAGGTAAACACAAAGATATCAAAGCTGAAACCTTCTGCTGACCAATTTGAGACACCACTGACCCAATTTCTAATGGCAATGAGGAGCCCTCAGCAGCAGAGACTAAGGACATGAGCAAAAAAACAGACTTTCCATGCCTGCACACAAACCAGACACATGCCAAATCCAAAAATCACTTTTAAAAATTCGTTTGAGAGTTAATGAGTTCAGGTGGAGGGAGCTCCCACAGGCAGCTGGCCCTGGTCCAAACACGGGTGCACTGAGGCTGCTTCAGTATCCCCTCTACATTGCAATAGCACCGAACCCTCAAAGTCAGGGGGGAAAGAAAAAAGAAAAGAGGAGGTGAGCCTCCAAGGTCAGCTTAGCAATTGGAGCGACAGGTGAGAGCAGCTCCATGGCACCGGAGGCAACAGCCAAAGTCCAGATGGGAATAAGTCGGAGCCGCTCAGAGCCAGGGGTTGCTGCTGGACAGACAGACACTGGGAGCGATGGGGCAGCTTTTGTGTCAAAGCACAGCCGCATCAGTAACTGTTTGCTTGCGAGAGAGGCCCGTGGGCTGGAGGCGTGTGAACAGACCCAGCCGACATGGGAAGGGAAGGTTTTTTTTTTGCTAGCCCAGAAGACAGCCAGTGGCCTGAAAACGTGATTGAAGGCTTTGGTGTGCTTTAACTTTGGCTGCGCAGCCACCAGCTCTTGGGGGGGGGGGGCGGGGGGGGAGGCTGCAAATATCCTGCGGGAAATGGGGGAAACCCAATTCCTTGAGTCTGTTATGACTAGACTGTACAAAAAATTTTCCAAACGCCCTTTAAGAAGCAATCTCCTGCTGGCCAGCATGCTGAATGCACTGCCTTGTAGGTCTTTTCCAGCTCAAAGACTGTGTCATTCCAGGCGTGGGCCAGCCTTGCCACTGCTTTTTATTAGCAGTCCCCCGAACGCTTGAGTTCACATTTCTGCCGCCGGTAAGCTTTAACCCACAAGCAGCCAAGGCAGAGACAGGCGTGACTCAAAAATGACGCCCGACTGCTTCTGGGATTGCGCGTGCAAGATAGGTGCAGCCTGTTTTACAGCTCAGCAGTTCAAATCCAGGTCAGCAGAATTTAACTGAGAATCCCCAGTGGGCCCATTTCACCTTGTCAGTGCAGTCAGAGCAGAGATAGATGGCAGCCGCTGAACTCCCCGTTCCACACTCGCCGGCCGTCACCTGCCTCTGCACAGGGCACAGCACACCGGGACCCGCATCTCGTTGACCCCTGCCTGTAATTGCAAGTGAGATGTTAAGCCCTCATTACCTTATGTTAAAATGCAGGAGCTAGGGATCAGAGATTGTTGAGTTAAATTGGCATCTGACAAAGAAAAGGCTCCATTTTCCTATTTTCCTGAGCTTTTCTTCCTAGTCCTTCTCAAGAATTTAAATTCATAACTACAAAAGAGCAATTTATTAAATTAGCTTTGAAGTCTCTCAAGATCTCGGCTCTCCTCTCCGGGATATCTGCAGTACCGTGGCACTTGGGGTCAGAGCAGTTTATGTAACTACGTCCTTACCCCTACACTGGCTACTATCATTTTTCTGGGATCTCCTTTCTTAACAAGGATCTTCTCTTTCCTTACTGGACATCAAAATATGCATACAAATGTGAAATGTATAAAACCCTAGCATTGCAGAGGATCATAGCTTGCTTTTTTTGTCAAAAAAACAACCAGGTCATTATGTAACACTGCTGCTCCAACCAGCTAGTCAGCAAGAAAAGGCAATAGGTGCTAAGAAACCCGATTCTGGAGCCACCAATTAAACCAGAATTTCATTTCACAGCCTGGTGGCAGGCTCGTCCTGAGCTCATCCCCTCCCTTGATGGTCCAGCAACGAACTGCCCTCCCTCCCCCAGTATAAAGGGAAGAAATATTCAAGGACAGTGTGATCTAATAGCCATACTGACAAAAAAAATCTTCAGGGCAGCTTGAGTTTTCTTGGAAATACCACACTCTGCATGAACCAAGGTGTAAAGCTTTCCTGTTTGCCCTTTGTCTAGCTACATACTTCTAACATTTATGACAAGGTGGCTATTTTTATACCTACAGAGCACCATGGACCCCAGCTTGCCCTGCAGCATCTAGGTGCTATCGCAATGCATGTAGCAGCAAGGACTCCCCTCGCTGGGACTGCCAGACACTGTACAACATCAAACCATGCCAGGTGGATCACACTCACGCTCTGCGCGGAGGCAAAACATCTATTTACACCTCACTCCTGGCGTTTCATTGAATAAACTCATTTTCTGTTTGATACAATTGCATCTCTTTTCTTAATTTATAAGTTTCTTACTGCTGCAAAGCTCCTGGCCATTGTCCCCCAGCGTGCCATCCCCTGGCAGGCTGCAGGTGCTGCTACGTGACCTGGCAGCTGCCCAGTCACACTACAAAAGTCCTCACTAATACATATTCTTACCCATTTTCAACAGAAGCACTTCTTGCCACTACCTTTTTATGCGACTGGAAATGTCCTGAACTTCTCTTTAATTTGCTTGAAGTCAACAAGCATCTACAGGAGAGCTGAAGAGAGATGTTAATGAATGGGGCAAATGCTCACATTTCCATGCTGAAAAGCAGTTTTGCTTTCAGAGGGGGAATACTGTGCACCCAGGTCACACAAGGTCCATAGCACTGGTAACAGCAGTTCCTGTCTCCAAACTTTCACCGTCTTTACAAAACACCTCTCAGTGCCATGCTACCTGCAAATTCCATTTGTACATTTGATATTTGTGGGAGAAAAAAAAATCAATGAAAATATCAAAAAATAAAAAATTTAGACCAAGATATCAAAATATCTTGAAGACCAAGAGCACAGTTCCTTCAGCTCTCCAGACTGGTGATTCCCTATTCTCCCTCCTGTGCTCCCATCACCTATGGCACTGCTCTTGTGCACTTTTACTTGGCTTTTGAGAATAACCCATCTTATCTGGCCAAACAATTTCTTATGCGGCATCACAACAAGGCAGTGACTGATGTCCAGAACATTCACATTTATCATTTTTCTTCTCTGAATCATGTATCTCATCACAAAATTTACCAGACTGATCCAGCCAGCCTTAATTTTCAGAGATCCTCACTGCACATTTCCGTGTCTCTCTTTCCACCTCATTTTAAGAGCATTTACAGTGGCATGTGTTGATACGAGCTGTTATCTATTTTCTCATGGAGAATACGGAAAATATACTCCCAGGGAACCTATGTCTTCATCTCTCACACTGAGCGCATTCTAGCTACAAGCCTGTAGAAATTCAGCATGCAGCTGATGTAATCAAACTGACTTTTCAACAGCTCCCTCAAAGACGTTTTGAAATGTTAACAAGTTTATTACCAAATACGGTTGACTAATCAGCCACATTTTCTGATTCATGCTTTACATGTCAGATAAAGGGCTCTGGGCTGGAGGGTCGCTCTCAGCTCAATGGAAACCAGCTCCTTCCAAAGGGCTGGACCTCTTACGGAGGCTGTAGAGTCTATAAAACATCCAACGTACCTGTGAACAGACCACCAGCCTTCAATTAGCGCTGGAACCAATTAATGAAATGCGGTGCTTTGCTGAGCCAGCTCCAGGAAAGTTGATTCCTGTCCCAGTGCTCCGTGTCCTCCTCCAGGCAGGAACTCTGGATGAAGCTGACCTGAGCAGCGGGTACGGTGCTTTCAGGGTGTCTCTTCCATCCATTAAAAACCACAGACAACCCACAAACTTCATATTTTTGCAGCATCTTTCACCACTACGCACCAGTGGGACTTACTGTGGTCTCTGGTGTAATTCCAATTAATGCGAACACTCAAAGGATATAATGCAAACAAGCAAAGGAGCTCTACAATGCATTAAGTCTTCATTTTTTTATATATGACATAAGAATATGTGCAGCAACAAATCACTCAACACTGTAATATTAGCTTCAGAGGAAAAAATGAAATACTGCGATCAGCAATATAAAGCGAGAGAGCAAGTTTTGTTTCAGAGCTTGGAGTCATCACATTCAGGTATCATGGGTCAAATGCCCTCACCTTCTTCCCTGCACAAAAAGTCAGGGGGAATAAGAGCCAAAGATGATGAGATAGCTCCAAAACTACTGATGTGCATGTACATACCAACACATGCTAATATCAATGTGTTACCAAAAACATTTTCTGAACAGAACGGGCTTTTAAAAAAGTTTTCTGATAGTGGATTTTCAGGTGGTTTCAAGTTTATGGAAAAAGATATAAAAAGCCTGGCAAACATTCATAAATGGGATTATTGATTTTCTAGGGTAAGAAATGCTCAGAGGGGAAAAAATACCTCACTTAAGTCACAATATGTCTTTAAATAAGGGCAAGATGAAAGCTGAGAAGTTGGCATGATGCTTTCCAATACTCACAACAACACTAAAATATATCACCACTTGTTTGCTGACTTAAGAAATTTCATTCATCGCCAGAGATTGCCTAACTTCCATCTGAATACCGAGACTAATCTCCTGGCAAAGCCTGTTACAGACGATACAGAGGTCTGCATCACCCTAAGCCACACTTGGGCTCAGGCACACGCCGTGGCCATCTCTAAGGAGGAAGAAGGTGCGCAGCTCGTGCTTCTGCTCGGACAGACTTCATTTCCACACATCGGAAATCCAGGCCACAAGGCAGCAGAAGTCACAGCCCTGAGCAAGGGTCATGTGTAAAACTCCTGGGGCATGACGCTGCATTTGGATGCAGCCGCAGGGGCCTCAGTTCTGCTCCTGGGGAAGCTGCAGGCTCGGGTCCACAAACAGGCAACATGTCCTTTGTCAAAGAGTAACCAGAATATCCCGTTCAATAAAAAAAATAAAAAGGAAGAGGACAGCAAAATCTGAACTGTATAGAAACTAGTCCATAGCACCAATAAGCATCAATCACATGCCTTTAAATCCCGCTTCTAAGGCATTTTTCCCCAGCTATCAACACAGAATTTACACTACAACGATAAGTCATGCTGTAGAAAACAAAATGTCATTATCCAAGCAATGATGAACTGATATTTGAAGTCTCCTCTGATACAGAGAAAATGAATGGCAAGCCCTGAAGTAGCAGAAGCCCCCGAGCTCCTTTTGATGCTGCTGGAGAAAGGTGGGTTACATCTAGTTACACCGTTAACAGCAAACCATAATTTAACTCGCGCAAAGAGATCTGTCTTTCAGGAACTGTTTCACAGTAACTGCACAATGTGCAAAGCATAGCATATCTGATTCACAGGAATTAGGCACACCATAAACGCCCCAAGAGCAACCATGCGCATCTCAATGAAGAGCTCATTCTGAAAGTACCCTCGTAGCTGGGAAGTTATGTGCCCAGTATCAAGAATTCTTGATTTATTAACAAATGAAGCTACAAGAAGAACAGTGTAGTCACTACAAGACTGTGGCTAAACTATAGGCAGGAACACTTAATGCTAACAACATTAAACCGCTAACCTATGCTTCCAACAGGAAAATTAATCCACAGAGAGGATCTAATTTATACTTGCAATACCCGGTATGAAATAAATCGCGTTATCCTCCCTTTATAGCAGAGGAAAACGCGGTGGAGCCGTCAGCTGGGCTGCCCAGCGACACAAAGGATCAGTTGGGATCACGTCTGGGATCAGGCGCGTGGTGCTGTCGGAGGGGCCCTCGAGCACCCAAGGCATCCGCGCAGGGCTGCCAGATGTGACACAGGACCCCTGGGAGACGCGGCCTCTCGGAGCAGCAGCTGGAGGCCACGCAAAACACCCAGGGGCATCTCCAACAGCACTGTGCATCTGCACGGAGCAACTGAAGCAAGCCTGGGGTGACTGCATACAATTCCAGCTTTGACCTCGGGGTTTTCTGCTCCCGGCCTGTTTCTGAGCACAAGATCAAACACAGCCATCACATGACGGCTTCTATTAGACGAGTTCCCAAGAAACATATCACAAGCAAAGAGCGCTGCAACCGTACCCTCCTTTTTCAGTTACGGTTAAACGCCTGAAGCATTTCAGAATGTCTTGCTGCAAATTCGTTGTTAAATGAAGGCTTCTACACTTTAAAACACTTAAGCACATGCTTAGCTGGATGCCTGTAGCTGGCTGCATTGACTCATACAGAGATAATCACATGCTTAAAGATAACGGCGAGGTTAAGTGTCCTTCTGGAGCAGCAGGGGTGACGCAGCAGGAGCCCAGGCCCCGCTGTACCTCCTCGGTTATCCGTGCACTTGAACCCCTGCCGCACGGCTCAAGCCGGCATTACCCTGCCTGGGCACGGAGGTGGCGGCTGCGTCTGGGCTGTTCCCTGCTCCGCAGGCATTTCCCAGCCTGTGGAGACTGCGGGATGCTCAGGTAGCCTGATGGTTTCAAAAACATGCACAATTATCACCGCTGGATCCTGCCTCGGTCACCATCACCGATTTCTGCCATTACAGTCCTCGCTGAGGCTGGGGACACAATGTGCTCTGGAAGCAGGCGCAGCGCTGTCCTCATCTATATGGCTGCTTTTTTCTTTAACTCTGAACAAACAGCTTTTTATTCCAAGCCCGCACCACCAAATCCATCTCACTTCTAGATTTCTCGCAGCAGCATGGCACGACACACCACTTAATACCTCCTTAGACATACTTCCAATTTTGAGGTCAAACTTGCAGTGAGAGGAAAGCATGGGACACTTACCAAAGCCATCTTTTGTGATGGCAAAACAGACGGGCATTCAGCTGCAATTTTTAAAAGGAGCTGGGCAGCCAGCTCCCGTATGTTCCTTCAAAAATGGCAGCTAAATTAGGCCAGCTAATGCTGCACAGCTCACTGGACAATATCAGCATGCTCATTCATATGCACAAATGCAGATTTTCATGTTTTCATAAGTGGTACCCTTCTCAAGGTCTGACTTGCAAAGTTTCTAGATTTTTCTTTTTTTAATGCGACTGTTCTTGTCACTGAAGAGCAATTCACATGCAGAAAGGCACGGTTAGTTTCTAACCGACTCTTTTATTACACTAAACAAGGTCAAATATATAAAAATTCCAAGTTGTGGCTCTAAGACAAATCATTAAAATACCCCTCTCCCTCACTCACATATTTGGAAGATATTCTATTGCTGGAAAAAAGAAGCCATATCACTCAGACTGGAGTAATCCACTGGATTTAATAGATATTTTTTTCCCAAACTGCATCCAAAACCAGAGTGACAGGACAAAGCCAAGTTATGTTCAGTATTTTTTGTCCAAAAGTCTCTTCTGAACATTTATTTCAGAATGGCCTACATTAAGCCAAAGCAAGAGAGCATTTTAAAGTAATGCATGTATCATTTCTTCAAAAGGAAAAATCAAACCAGATACTTTGAAACTGAATACAGTCACAGACATGAACATTTAGAGCTTTAACAAACATCCTCTACTAATAACAAACACTCAGTTTCAAAGAAAATGTGCACTTTATACACAATTAAAATGAAAACAAAAAAAACAGTAACAGAAACAGCTCCATTACTTTGCATTTTCGGTATGAATTCAGTGCTGGGATTGGAATATTCTATACACTCTGCTCACTAACAGGAGTATTTACTGGTGTGGACAAAAGCTCACAGGACTGACCTGAGACAGTAGCTTTAAGCAGGTAACGGTTTAGAACATTAATTGGGAAAGGGCTAATACAAACAATGGGTGAAGCAGCTGTCATGAACCGATTTTATTTTAAGCCATTAATAAGAAATTGCTGCAGTTTGCATAGAGAGCAGCAAGAGGAAACGATTTTCACTTCTTGCCATTTGGCTGGTGAAAGGCTGTTCCAAAACCACCGCAAGGGGTTAAGAGCAACGTAACCCTTTTGGGAATCTGAAAAGAACAACCCCAGTGTCGGGGATAATGAGTGGATTGTAGCCAGGCATTGGGTTTATCTCCAGGCTCCAAATGTCTTTCCCTAGTACTTCCAGACAACATGTTTTCCACCCAGCTTCTCCATCACACTCCCAGCTTTCTGCTGGCAAAGCCTCTCTGCCCATCTTCAGGCAGCATGCTTCTCTTCAGACTCCTGTTTGATTAGCGGAAGCACTATTAATAAACTCCCTCTCACCCCACACAGATAGTCCCATGTCACTGGCTAGCTGTCCCTGCCCACAAGTCCACTCAGGCTTTTAAAAACTGCTATGTACTTACTGTGTTACTTACTTATACTCGCTTAAAGACATCGCCCTGAAACTTTTCTGCATAAAATTCAGAGGTTGCTCCTTTCCCGGAGCAGCGGCCAGGAGTTACTGCTAAACAAAAAGCCAGAAAGCAAGTTCGCTTCCCAACATCTCTGCTGGAGGTGAAGAGGAAAAGCTCTCGCTGACCTCGCGCAGAGGGTTGCATTGGCTCTGGGCGCACTTATGCCTCTCTAATGCAGAGCTGAGAGACAGCTGGGATCTATGCCTGGACTGCCTGGTGTCCCAGAGTGAAAACAGACTGAAAACAATTCAGCAAAATACCTATTTTCAGCAAGTGCTTGGGTAGAGGATAACTGCAAGCATGTGCTTGTATCCCCTTAGTTTAAATTTAACATAAAGCCTATGCTTAGATGTTCTGCAGGACAGCAATGGAGTATGGGTTCACCTGTGTCCCCAACAGAGCCTTTCTTCTCAATCCTGTTCCTGACCAGGCTGTAACGAGGGCACTAAGGACTGAGGTAGCCTCAAAATAGAACAGTCCCGCTTGAAACAGGCCCCCAATATATATTAAAATGCACAAAAACCTAACTAAAGGGAGTGGAGCAAGGTCCTGAATACATTATAAATAGTAGCAAAAAGCATACACATTTATCAGCATCTCTCAAACATTAATGCGCATCCTTGCCAAAAAGACACCGCCAAAGGCAGTAAGTACCGCGTTCTCCGTTTTCTAATTATAAATTCAAGTTTAGTGCCAAAACCACAGAATGCCAAATCTGACTGGTCTCTCAAGCAGAAATCTAAATTATACACATTGCTCTGTCTGAACTAAATTCCTCGGACATAATGGAAGGAAGAGGGGTCTGGAATAAGGCAATATCATTGATATTCGGAAAGGGCTTTGTAAAAACTCTTACAGACAGCTCATGTGTCCTGGCTGGGGGGGAAAGGAATGTTATTCCTTGAGTGTAATGCACGGAGAAACAAAATTACCATGACTCCATCTAAACAGATTACTTTGGAAAAGACAGAAATCTTATCCAAAAGGTATCGTAACAACTCATGCCCTTGGGGAGTGGGGCGTTACGTAACAACAGACCTCAAAAACATCTCTTTCCATAGATATCACATAAACATGTAGGATTACTGAATCCAGTAATTTCTATTTACCTTTTTTTTGATGTTTTACAGGAGTTTCAAGTCTCTCTTGCCTCCTGTTGCATAAAGCTTGCAGGGAGGTCTGAGCCCTCTCTGCGTTACGGCTGGCACTCTTACTCTGAACACAAGTACTCTCACACATGTACATTTTTGCTGTAAGTAATTTTCCACAGGGCGAAAAAAACTGTAGTACATAGTAGCTATAGTATGACACTTCCATTTTATAAGTAGCACATCATTTTTGTAAAGGACAGAGTCAAGAGCACCAGTAACAGATGTTTTCCAAATCTTTCACTGCTTGCTGCTCAGTGACTGGCACCCGTGGGCTGCCTGGATAACCGGAGACTCCTCTGTGCTGTCTGCATGTGCAAGGCACTTTTGAAACGCAGCATAGAAAGTTTTACGTTTAAAACAAGGAAGAACAATGACAAACTGCAGACCATGGTAATAAAACTAGCAAAATGCTAACAGCTACCCATTGCTTTCTCCTCATTAATATAAAAAAGTGTAACGTCAGAGATCCAGTGTACAAATACAAAAAATTGTGCATAATAAATGTACTACAATACTGTACATACAGCATAAACCGTTCAATGAGAATGATTTAAATATATCTATTTGTCTCCTGACTTGGAAGACAGAAGAATAAAGTTCTATAATCCTAGAATATGCGTATAAAGCCTTTCTGAGAGGTTGAATCACTAGCCAACGGTATCCCTGAAAATAAGCAGTCAAGTATTTACTTAATGGAAGCCATTATTCAAGGGGTTGCTGGTTATGATAAACTAGGAGAAAAAACACAATATATAAACTCAGCCAACATTAAATCCAGACAGAGTTCTTCCCATCTCCTGACTTGCTACTGGCACTGCTTTTGTTTGAGCCTGCTTTGGATTTCTTCTCTCTGGAACTGCCGGGATTGTTTTGGTTGTTGTAAGCCTGGATCGCAAGGTCCAGGCGCTCCTGAGCCACTTTAATTTCCCTCTGCAGATTTTCCAGGTCAGCAGGAATGTTTTCTTCGTTGCTTCCATACTGCTGTTCCTGAGCTATATTGGCTTTGTTCTGTTTGTAGGCCATTTTGGCGTTGGACAGTTCAGTATATTGGATTTGCTCTGGCTTGACAGCAATGTTATAGCCAGGAGGAGCAGATGGTGTATTCCAAGTAAAAGGGTAGTTGTAAGTACCAGAGTCTTCCAGCTCTTTTCTCTTGTTGTTCAACGTGTCCCGGATTGTGCCAAATCCCAAATGGAGCATCTCCCAGACATTCAAAAGTAAACACATGCAGCTCACCCCATACATTATTAGCAGGAAAATGGTCTTTTCAGTTGGCCTTGAAATGAAGCAATCTATCTTGTGTGGGCATGGCTTCCTGCTGCACACAAATATGGGGCTGACCTCAAAGCCATACAAAAAATACTGACCCACGAGAAAGCCAATTTCAAACGTAGTCCTCGCCAGAAGCTGCAGGACATAAATTTTCATGAGTCCATCTTCACGGATTCGCCGCCTGCCATCATGCTTAGCTTTGGCAGGGGCCTGCTGCTCTTTATTCTCTCGTTCGCTTTCCAGCTCTATTTCTGGGTACATCATCGGGTCTTCCTCATGGTCCTCCTCAGTTTCCTCTAAGCCACGGTGTTGTTTCCAGCGCATGGAAAAGCTTTTGCTTCTGATTCTTCTGTCAGCTTCGCTGTGTTCCACCATCCGGGCAATTTTATGAATTGCATAGCCTAAGTACATCACAGATGGAGTGGCAACAAGAATGATCTGAAAGACCCAAAACCTCACGTGCGAAAGAGGAGCGAAAGCATCGTAACAAACATTCTCGCAGCCAGGCTGCTCTGTGTTGCACACAAACTTGCTTTGCTCATCGTAATAAATGGATTCTCCTCCCACAGCAGTTAGGACAATCCGAAATACAATCAACGCTGTCAGCCAGATTTTGCCAACAAAGGTTGAGTGATTGTGGATCTCCTCTAACAGACGGGTCAGAAAACTCCAACTCATGGTGGTCAAGTAATTTTATCTAAAAAACAAACAAAACCCCCAAATATTTATGAGTTTATCAGCTTGAGCCTGAACGCTGCAAACATTCAACCAAAAGAGTCAGAAAACTCTAGAATTTTACAACCAACACGCATGTTTGTAGCATCACCTGTTACCGGGAAACTCCAGCTGCCAGAATTTGCTTGAAGATCCTACGTCTCCTCCACAGGCTTTTGAGAAGTCTGCTACAAAAAAAAGTAGCATTAACTGCCATTTCACAAACAAACTGTGCTCCCAAAGCTACTCTCGAGTAGAAGTGAAAGACATGGCTGCTATGTATTTCAAATGTTAATAAAAACATTTACACTTGAGGCTGAAGTCTCCAAAACACAGTGGATCGAAAGCTAAGCTCCCGTGAAATTTTATGGGCACTGTTGGCTACATCCCACCACTAACAGTAAGATTTATTTTAGCTGCACAGAGGTGGCCCTGTTAAAGCCAGCGCTTGCGATCCTGGCCTCGACCATAGCCCATGGAGAGAAACAGCTCTCTCCATGGGGCAATGCCAGCTGTCTTGAGTCAGAAATGAATCACCCAGCCCAAACCTGAGAAGCAAGTGCTATTACCGTTGATTTAAAGGCACGACAACCTGAGTGACCTGACCAGTGCTAACCTGCAGGTCTAGCCTAGAGACAGGCTTTGATGTAAAGAGCATCTAACTTCTAACCTAATGCTCAAACTATTCTATAGATTTGGGTTCAGTCCCTTAGGGAGGCTAAAAATCTCACTTCCAGGGCCAGAAAAGACTTTAGTATGTATTTTGTAGTGGGTTTTGGAAGAGTAGATGGAAAATCTAGTTAAAAAAAGTTATCTGTCAAAAATTTTAGAAGAGATACTAAATAGAAATCAATATAAATCTGCAATTCTAACAGTAAAAAAACCCATTAGTGGAAACTCACGGCTGGCAACACTATTACGTATTACAGTGAACAAAACCTAGCGACATTACAGGCCCACCTGGAGCTCTAAGGAGTGAAACTGGTAAAATATCGAGCACAGGAAGAACTGTCTGATGTTGTTCGACACAGGGGATACAACATCTTTCAGTCCTCTGACAATGTCAAATATTAGTTTGTCAAACATTATTAATAGAAATGCTTACATCAGAACAACATTTGCTTAAAGACCCTAAAACTAGAATTGGACGAATCTCTGACACTCTGATCTTAAGTGATTTATTCTTAACCTGGAGAAATTCCAGGGAACTGGAAAAAAACTAGTATTTGCAACTATTCAACTTCTTCCACATAACTACAGAGTTGTTCACAAGCAAAATAATGAAATTTGAGGGGATGCAATCAATACAGAATTAAAGGATATAAGTGTAATCCCCCTTCTGATGAAATTCAATGTTACATTGAAAAGGCGACAGCACAGACATAATGTGGATGGGCTGTGTAGGACATTTGATTTATTACTTCATGACAGTGTGAGAAAAAAATAGCACAAGAGAATATTAAAAAAGACCATATTAAGTGGATCAAAAGTAACAAAGGTCTTGACAAATGATTCCCACATTAGAACCAAGATCAATTGCATGTAATTACAGCAAGTTCTGCAAAGACCAGGAACAGGCCTGGCAATTAGGCTGTATCTTCCCCAGATTCAACCTGAAAATGGCTGCTGACAAAATCTGCAAATGGCACAGAAGTTTGCAGGCTGACAAATAAAGACGAGAGTTATCAGTGATGCAGAAAAACAGATCGCTCGAGAGGCTGAGTCCACTGAAACAAAACCACCGCTTTAACCAAGCTTAATGCAAAGACATGCAGCTAAGAAAAAGAATAGCAGTCTTTTTTTTAAAGGAGAGAGAAGTTACTCTGTGTGTCAGTTAATAGGGAAGGGAGTGAGAGTCCTAATGGATGAGCATCTCAACGAGAGCTGGTGATACAGCAGAGATGATTAATGCAACCCTTAGCTGTGTCACGTGCAAACAGGAGCAAGGAGGGTGATCTTACCTCCTTGTTAGCACGACAGCACTCAATGCCTGTGTCTGCATCCTTCAGAAGTTGCTTAAACATCAGAGACTGAATATATTAGTCTCAAAACCAGCTGAAGAATGGGGAAGATGCCTAAAAGTGAGAGATTTAGAGAGTTCAATTTGTTTAGCTGGGAAACATGGGAAGAAAATGAAGGATTACTGGTGAATCACTTAATCTAGAGGCTATCAATTGTACATGCAATCAATCCAAGGTTTACCATCATAGTTCTTCTTTCTACGCAACCATGCTACCATTATGCTGTAGACAGAATTGGCTGAAATAGCACGTTTTTAACATGAAAAAAGACCAGAGGGTTCCAGTCCCAGTGCAGCGCCTTACTGCAGCAGGTGGCTTCACGCTCTGAACCCCCATTTCAGAAAGGCACCCAAGTACAGCTCCGTAACCCCAAGTTCTGCATTAGTGGGACGAGAGACTGTGCTTCAGACACCCACACGTTCAGCACTTCCCAGCAGCATACTCAGATTAGGAATCAAAATGGCTGATAGAGTGAGCCTGGGGGTACCCTATGTGCCTGAAGTGTCTCCAGTATGCTGAAAAGGCAAGTGAACCCCACATCTGGAACTGGGGATTACAGAGGTAAGAGCCACAATGCCGACATTCACACCAAGGTGCACTGCAAATCTAGCCACCAAGCACAGACGCTAACGGGACATACAAAAGCAGGAACTAGCCTGTACATTTTCAGATACTGTCAATGTTTATTCATCAGCGGTTACAACAGAGAAGTCTGAAATTAGCACTGGTTTCAATAAGAGAGGGGACACTGAATCTTTACTTCTAGACAAGCTGCTACCTCGACATCTAACAAATTCTTTCAAGGTATTTATCAGCTTTTCACAGTGTGTTTTCTATCTGCAGACCACACACCTCTGGTTGGCTCTTACCATACCTCACCAGCTATAAAGAGAAGATGCAGGGAAACGTGTGGATCACACCTCAACTCACTCGGCTACCACTCAGAGTGGGAGACAGCCACTGGAGGGCACAACGCATCTGGCCCGCTTTAGAACTTGCTTCAGAAGAAAGAGGGGGGGGATTCACGTCCTGGATTCCACCAGTTATATAAATGAACAGCGTGACAAACCTACGTATAGACACTGACCGCACAGACTTGTACATTTAGGTTAACCACAGCTTTCAGATGCGTAAGACGGCGTTATCAGCCACGTGTTTAATAACCAAGACTTCTGTCAATTACAGAGTTCTGGCTGCAGAGATGTGAAGCTGCTGAAGAGCTCTGATTCTCTTCAACAAGAAAGTGTCACTTATTCTAAATTTAGTTTTAGTCCAGAGCAGAGCTACTGACACAAATATGAGAGAATCCACCAGCAGGCAAAGAACTTCTTTGTCTTTAAGGAAACATTTTTGTTCAAGCAAAATGACCTGTCTTTAAACCTTTCTTTCACTGGAAATGTTCAGCCCATCCACATTAAACATAATATGAAAGCAAAAAGTTCCAGGCAGAATTATGGCATTTGAAATGGTGGTATCCTTCAGTTTCATGAGATTGGCCAAGGTTAGAGGCTGTGCGTTTCTGCCTTTACAACACATCTACTGCAGGACCTAGATATATTGCAGTAACCTTCACCTAACGTACACTTAGCGTCTCCCGGATTTGTTGTTCTGGCAACATTTAACTCAATAATTTTCCATTGTTTGAAATAAAAGTCTATGGACACTGACATGCATCTGAAAAAGGCAAAACATCAGCAATTTCAGCTAATTTAAGTCATGCCAGAAAGTGCATTTGAGAGAGACTTTCATTCCTTGTATTTGTCATAAGTTCATTCCAGCACTTCCAGCGGAGGAGGCTCCTTAGAGCAGGCAGGATATATGATGCAAATAACATGACGCTTATCTCTGACAGCAAGCTGGCTCCTGTGAATTAAAGGTTTGCAGGCACTGACATCCAGAAGGAATAAAGAAGAATTTGGAGCAGGTACATAGGGAAAAGAAATCAACTTTAAGTTAAGAGATTCACTGCAGGAAATCTCTTCAATTATTTTAACATGGCTATTGTTCACATACAGACAGTGAACTGCCCCTCATGTGTGCAGCTTCCCTTATCCAGCCCGTGTGTGAGTTTGAACACTAATTTAACCATGGCATTAATTTCACCTTTCAGCTTTCTCATCTAACTGTGATGGCCTCCCACCAGTCAGGGCGGGAAGAACTGCACCTTGGAGGAGCAGTTTACTGTAGCAACCTTAAAATCCTGCCTTTGGACGAGATAGTTGGAAGTGTGGCAGGGATGGACAGTGGGACAGGAAGAATGGAGGAAGCTGGAACCACGGTTAGTCTGGTGAAACACTCCCAGCAATGTCTCTATACCCCCGAGACGTACGGCACCTATAAGGCAGTGCAGCATGCAACAGCCAAGTTCTAAGAACAGCCTCACTCCAGGCCATCAAATGCCAAACACTTTCAGAATGTACAATATCAGGACTTGTTACATGTCATTCCATCAATGGCAGACAGTGGGACTGACACCAAGCTGAGGAGTGCAACTGACATACCTGAGGGAAGGGATGCAATCCAGAGTGATCTTGACAGGCTTGAGGAGTGGGCCCATGTGAAACTCAGGAACTTCAACAAGGCCAAGTGCAAGGGCCCGCACCTGGGCTGGGGCAATCCCCAACATCAGCACAGACTAGGGGCAGGGGTGGATGGGTGGAGAGCAGCTCTGTGGGGAAGGACTGGAGATTCTGGGGGTTGAAGAATTGGACATGAGGCGGCAATGTGCGCTTGCAGCCCAGAAAGCCAATTATGTCCTGGGCTACATCAAAGGAAGCACGGCCAACAGGTCAAGGGAGGCAGTTCTCTGGGGTCCCCTGTACAAGACAGATGTGGACCTGCTGGAGCAGGTCCAGAGGAGGCACAGAAATGGCCCAAGGGCTGGAACAGCTCTGCTATGGAGAGGCGCTGAGAGAGTTGGGGTTGTTCAGCCTGGAGAAGAGAAGGCTCCGGGGAGACCTTACTGCAGCCTTTCAATACTTAAAGGGGACTTACAAGTAAGAGAGATATTTTTTTTTACCAAGGCCTGAAGCGACAGAACAAGGGGCAATGGTTTTTAACTGACAGAGGGCAGGTTTAGATGGGACATAAGGAAGAAATGTTTTACAATGAGGGTGTTGAGGCACTGCACCAGGCTGCCCAGAGAGATTGTGGATGCCCCATCCCTGGAAGTGTCCCAGGCCAGGCTGGATGGAGCTTTGAGCAACCTGGTCTAGTGGAAGGTGTCCCTGCCCATGGCAGGGGGTGGACTGGATGATCTTTCAAGGTCCTTTCCAACCCAAACCACCCTGTGACTCTGACCCTGGCTGGAAGGACTCTACAACTGACCTCTCCACCACAGCTGACTGACAGCACTGCAAAGGCATACAGGCCAACCCACCCTTCCTAGCCCAGCTCACCATCCCATCATAGCTGGAGCCACCTTCCACTAGCTAAGTCCACATCCGGGTATGGGCTTCAGCTCACAATCGAGTTTTCCCTGGAATAGAGGTGAAGTGCAGCACAGCAGCACACCTTCCACCCATGAGACTCAACTCCCAGAGGGGAACAGGGAGCTGAAGCTCTCCAGTCTCTCTGAAGTTCAATAGTTCATTAGCACCTCCTCAGACAACATTTGTCTTAAACAGCATGTTTAGGAGAAAGATTTGGTAGCCAAAAGGCAGTTATTAAGGGGCAAATATTTACAGGAAGACTTTTTTTCCCTTAAAATATGTTCTCCCATGTCATGCTAATGAAATTTGATTAATTTATTAATGATATATTTGGTTTGTTTTGTTTTTAAGCAGTTTAAAAAGACATGTGCTGAGCAGAAAAAAAATTTAAAAATAAACACATGGCAATTCTGTTGATAATCAAAAGAGGTTTCATGCTGCATGAAAGTAAAATTGGGCCCACAGGCTAATTAAAATAGGATTTGAATTAGGATGAATGAATAATTAGCATTATTCATTCAAATCTCATTTACATTGAAATGTAAGGAAGTGCATGATTTATGATTATTTTTGAGGAAGCATGGGGGTTCCTTTTTTTTTTATAAAACCTGAAAAATGAGTAAGATTTTACTGTTCAAGAAAGGAGAAAGTTGTGGCCAGACCCAGTACCAGCAAGGTACCAGCACCCCACAAATCCTGTTGAGTATTGTGCTGATGCCACCTGCCTGCCCGACCTGAGCAGCAATTCCAGCATTCACCCTCCTAAAGGACACAAGGGGAAGGATGTGGGGATCTTCCTGGGATAAGACAATTCATTGCTATCACCCTTCCATCATTCATGAAGGAAGTGGGTTCAATCACCACCAACTTTATTCCTATGTTTTTCAGAAGCATTTACAGCACTGTGCAGCTTAAAAAGAATAAGAAAGCAACTCTACTGAATTTTATTTTTAATCTACATTAAAGAATATTTGGGAGTGAAAAGGCTGGGACTTTTTGGACAACACACAGCGCTTTTTTCAAATAAATACTCTGTCATCTGGCAAGTCTCACATGGCAAACAGCAGAGAATGGTTTTGAAAAAGCCACAGTGTCAATGTCAACTTGGAAACAATTTCTGAACGGTGCCTTCAAATCCCAGGCATGCTAACAAGGTTCTGCTGATCCCCAGACCAATCCCCCTGAGTCTAAAAAACTCCTCATTGAATTAATTATAAGGCCACAGATCCTATGCAGGATATAAATAGAACACTAAAATATGGGTAAGAGGTAGAGATATAGTAAGATTCTTGTGCTGTCAAAAAAATAAAGATGTCAAATAGTCATCTTTTTGAAAATCAACATACATATACTCACTCATTCAGCTTAAAGATAAACCGGAATCTGCAGATAAGACATGAACCTCCAGTAGCCTCAGCGTGCCCTCTAGGTAATGCTAACATGGAAGGCCAAGTGACAATTTTAGCAACACTCCCCTGCAGTGACACAATTCAAATGAAATCACAACGTGTTTCATGCTGGCCAAAACTAGCGTTTACTTCACCTACAGCAACCACGCTCCTCCACGAAGCATCATCTCCAGAGCAGATACCCCAGAGCACACAAGATTCCGACTTTGGAAGAGCAGCGTCCATCGGGGCAGCCCGTGCAGCCTGTGCTGCAGCACGAGGACATGACGAGCTGCAAGCCTGACTCGAGTTAATTTGAGAGTAGAAGCCTGCAGTGACAACAGGCTTCATCAAAAATGGAGGCTGGGCTGTAGAGTCTCCATTACCTCATGAAATTTTTGGAGATCTGTTTTGGGGTCTGCGTCAGCCTAAGTCCCTTCACACACGCTCAGCATTCAGCGTCCCTTCCGAGGTGTACCAGCTCAGAGACTGGTATAGCGAGCTCCCAAATTCAGCATTTCTGTAGCAACTCAGGACAGAGTTGCCTGATGCTTAGCAAACCTGATTAAGCTGCTCATCACATCTGTCCTACAGACTTAAGGTATCAAGAAGCAGAAGCAAGCCCCAGGTGATGCTTGCACTCTGGTGATGTGAAATGTAATAATGGAGAAAATAAAGCGGTCAGCAGATTACATGGCAAGACACGGTGCGATGTTTGACAGTCTTTGCAGTGAAACACTTGATCCTCAGGGCAACAAGCCACAGTCAAACTGACATGGCATCGTGCCAAACCTTGGTCATACCAGCACAGTACCAGGATGGAAGTTTGCAGCACGAGTAACCCCTCTCCCTTCACAACGCAGCTTGTGGATTAGGAATAACCCAACCGGTGAAGAGCTGCTACACTTAGGTCAAAACAACCCGGGAGTTAACTCTGCCCCAGGTCTCCAAGGCATTCCCTCTTCCATCTCACCCATCTCTCTTTTCTAGTCTCAAACACTTTAAAGTATTTCATTACAATATAGTTTAATCCTACTAAGCCCAGATGGTTTTGAGTAGCTCCTATACAAACTGGCCTCATACAGTGTTGGCAGGTCCAGCACAATTTACCAACCTGGGCCCTGCCCTGCTCTTGGCCCCAGCATTGCCACGCTTGCTCCTCACTATGTAGGAGCCAGTAGCATACAGCAAAACTCTTTCCCTGCGTAATTTAGTTGGATGTTGAAAATCAGGAATTACAGGGGAGGGAAAAGGGCAAATTTTTTTTTTTTTTTTCCAAAGAGTTTGAATCTTAAGTTCAAGCCATACTAGAGAAAACACCCAACACTGCTGTTTTGAGATCAAGGCCAAGTGTTTAACCAAAACCTGCGCTCTTGGATTGCCAGCCCAGGCTGTCTGCAGACAACGTGGCCAGGAACTGGTATTTGTACCCTTAAAATCCAAATATCAGGAGGGTATCCTCAAGAAAGAGTGTTCCTACCAACTGAAATGACCATCAGACTGGGTGAGTGTCATCTCAGTATGGATTCAGGTCCACAAAACACTCCCAACTGTAAGCTGTCAATTCCTGTTCTTCCACACCAAGTGGATCCTGCAGGCTTTTCCATTATATTATCATATATATACAGCACTCACCTCCCAAATGCCAAGAAGTTCTCTCTAGGAGCTGCTCCCAAACTGGATATCCATTTGAATAAGATACCACATGCTCCTTAGCTCAGGGCTAGTAAACCCTAGTTCAGACACATGAAGCGTTATCGCTTGCCAAAATACTTCAGAGATCAAACACACCAAATGCCCAAGTCCGATGCCATGACAGCTTCTTTGTAAGCAACAGAACCACCCATTTACTTCAGTCACTTACTTATATTTTGAAGATGCTTAACCACTAGGTTTCCTTGTATCCATATGCATTACCCTAAGAAATGTATAATATTCTGCCGACTGGTAGTTTAAATTACCATATTCTATCTCCCAAAGCAGGGTCAGCTAGGGCAGGTTGGCAGGTCCACATCCAGGCAGGTTTTAAATACCTCCAAGGATGGAGACTCCACAGGCTCTCTGGGCAATCCATTCCTACATCTGACCACACTCAGAGTTAAAAAAGCTTTTCTTACATTTAAGTGTAATTTCTTGTGTTTCAATCTCTGCCCATCACCATTCCCTGGGTACCACTGAGAAGAGTCTGGGACAACAGCAGCAAAGCAATTTTTCCTGGAAGAATGAACGTGACAGAAGGGGCACAAGTTACAGGGACTTGAAACACACAGGCAAGTGATGCTGAGACCTAATATCCTTCCCATTCAAAGTGCGGGACAACTGACCAAAACAGCACAGGCTGCTGCTGTGTAGTCACCCCCGACACGCCCTGTGCCCCTCCACTAGCACTGGCATGATATAAACACAATACTTTAATAAAGTATTAAAAATATTGTACTGTTGACTATTTCACCTGTGTTCTCAGCAGTTATTTTAACAAATACAGGCAATGGAAAGGTAAAGATGGAAAAAATGCAGCGGGAATGATGACAAAAGGCAGGTACCAAGTGACAAACACCACTCCAAAGCAACAGAGTGCAATGGACAGCGGGGCTGGCATTACTGCACACACCTACCAATGAATCGCACAGCTTCAGCTCGTTTCAGGACGTGCTTGCTGGCTTGCAAACAGTGGAGGGAAAGAAACTGCACGACGGTATCCCGCTTCAAACTCTGCAACAGGACCTGTGCAGGCAGGCCCGACACTGTCACGCAGGGCTGCACCCTGAGACACACAGGGGAAAAGCAGAGCCCAGGTGAAGCAGAACAACTTGTGCACTCAAAGGGAACAGGAGCACGATGCCCTACCTGACACGTCAGACCCATGGATGGGCCCTTCCATACCGAGACACAGAGCACTGCAGCAAGAAAAAAAGGAAAAATCGTATTTTGCCGGACAGACCCAAAAGTTCTCTGGTCCAAACTGAAGAACACACAAGTACTGTTGAGTGTTACATCCACAGCAAAGCCACCGAGAGACACATGCTGCTGGAGAGCAACAGCCTTTGTAGGGGCTAGAGCATTTGTGCACCTACCTGGGTCCCTCCACCTCTCTTGCAGCAAGGCCTGGGTAAGGCCATCTTCACTCGCGTACCGTTTCAGTCAGGCATCAGAGAGATTTCCCTGTCTTGACGTGATTAGTGATTCGAATAACCACAACACCCCTTTAACTACTCCTGATTCCACTGCAGCCAACAGCACCACAGCATTTCCCCATCGGGCTCCTCCTATATGCTCAGAAGGATGAGTGTCAAAAGAAAATGACAGACTGGAGGCAGCTGACCCAAATATCACTCTCACAGCCATTTCGGGAAAGGAGAGAGAAGCCAAAAGAGAGCAATTCTGTCGGCTCCTGTACGTCAAAAGGCTTTCATTCAGCTGAGCGGGAGACAATCGAATGGGGATGAACACCTAATTCACCCACCACCATATTATGACAGTCAAAAGAAACTACAACAGTGTTTGCTTCATAGATAAGCCTCAAAAAATACCATGAATGGCTTGTAAATAAAATAGATACCACATATCATGATGCAGTCTGTCACAATGTCCTCAGTCACCCATTCTGCAACATGGCAGTTGTTTCACTGTGACCCAAATTCAAAAAAAGACTTTTGTTTCCCAGCTCTGTCATCTGGTCTAGTACGAGACACTGCCTCACCCTACAATTATACCAAATTCATGTAACATTTTCTTCAACAGCAGCTTTTTAGAGAAGGAAGGATGTTCAGAAGCCAGATGAGGACATTGCAAACCCTCACCACCAACTGCTTTACAAAACATCCAACATTTGGAATAGCTCTGCTAAACCTGGTCAGGACTTCCACTCGCAGAGATACGGAGGACCAGAAAGCTTTGCAGACCTCTGTGACTTTACACAGCTGTACGTCTCCGTAGGTGGAGAGCACTAAGCTCAGGAGGATGGTAGCCAGCCATGCTGGAAGGCCAACTTCTCAGGGTTGGTACCTGTACGCCACAACAATCTATGAGGATGGTGTTGGGAACACAGCCAAGGTCAGAATGACGGCACCTCACCAGACCATCAAAACCACTCTCTATAGCAACGCGGTGCCCAGCACGCACATGGCCACGCACTGTACAGATGCTCCTTCCAGAGCCATGCAGAGAGCAAGGGGTCCACTGCAACAAGACAGCAGCGAAAACACAAACTTGCCAGGTGAGCTCGCCCACTCTCCTGCCAAGTGCTGGCTTGCTGCTTCAACTTCTCTCAAGTGCTACCAAACTGTAGAAATAATTGAAGAGTTTTGTTTCAGTAAATTGGTTTGAAGTACGATTTGTTCTGAGAAAAGGAGCATAGTATATCAGAGCAGACTGCTATACTGGCATTAAAATGTTACTCCAGCTTGAGTTCAACAGGAGTCTTAACAGCTTTATTTTGCCAAAGATAAAATTTAGAATATAAATACGCACATAAATTCAGTAAGTGAATTATTTGTTGAAAAAAAACCATTTCATATAGTGAAATAAGAAACCCTAAATTGTCATTTTCTGGAAGACTTGAATACTTTTCTAGACACCCTTGGGAAGAGACCTGAAGCAGTCACTGATTGAACTCCCGATGCACCATCACACCAGATGGAAGAAGACACATACCAACTGTTTTTTTCCTTCTGAAAATAGCCACAGATAAATTCTATTTTATGAGAGGAAACTAGACGCCCTTTTCCCTCCATGCCTCATGCCACAGAGAAAGGCACACTTCACCAAGCACAAAGTAGCAGGTGGGTCATTTTTTGCCACCTGACTGCTTTACATGGCCATGTATTTTATCAGACTTCAGATTATGAAAACTAGCAGCAAATTTAAGGCAAATTAGTCTCCCAAATGCATGGAAACTGCTTAAGCCAGGCATGTGACTTGATATAAGACTGCAAAGAAGACAAGGCTATGGTATATACTGCTTTTTGGTCCTGCTGGAGATGGAAAAAAGCACACCGAGATACTACAGGCACAATTGTGGGCAATGCAACAGTGCCAAGCTTCCCCCAGTTTCTTATTTCCAAGCTTTCAAGATTTTAGGAGGGTGGTTACATCTTGATACAACCTTGTTAAGTCACTAAGTGAACTTCATGTTTGTTCTGTACATGTTCTCTTCAAGCTCCAACCAGGAGACAACAGATCACTACCATTTAGCATGACCACAGAGAAATCACAACTTGCTGTCTCAACCCAAAGTGGGCATCAGTGTAAACAGGATTATAAAGCACTGGCCAGGTCAGCAGTTTGGCCTTAAAAGATCTTTCTTAGAAAAATATCTAGAACACCAAAGATTGTAAAAAAACTTACTTTTCTTATGACTAAAAGAAAATAATACGAGCATATAACAACAGAACCTGTACCAACAAAAGAATCTCCTTTTAGAGAGCAACTTTGGACAACCCGGTTCATTCCCAAGTCTGGCTAAGGCCATGCTGCAAGTTTGGATACAAGTAATTTCCCATCTGCATTACTAGAACAAAACATTCACAGGAAAATACAAAGTAGAGACAAAAAAACATTAACACACTAGATTGCTTTAGTGATGAATGCAGACACAGCCTTACTACTCCTCCTAGCACATACTCAAAGATCTATTACCAACTATGCCAGCTATCACTTTACCTGAAGGGTTAAATCACTGGTATGTGCAAGGGGCCCAACCATTTTCTAATGCAGAGATGTGTAGGTCTGCTTGCAAAAATATTCTTAATACAAAGGATATTTGAGCATCTGCTGTATCACATATCATTCACTCAAAGAAAAGGGGCATTAGCTGCAAGCATGGGAATTCCCAATCAGAAACCACTGATTATTTGGTAGATTCTCTCACTAAGGCAACTCATACCTACTCTGCCAAGTTCACAGAATCACAAAATGGTTTGGGTTGGGAAAGACCTTTAAAGATCATCCAGTCCAACCCCCTGCCATAGGCAGGGCTGTCACCAGACCAGGTTGCTCAAAGCTCCATCCAACCTGGCCTTTAACATTTCCAGGGATGGGGCATCCACAGCCTCTCTGGGCAGCCTGTTGCAGTGCCTCAACACCCTCATTGTAAAACATTTCTTCCTTATGTCCCATCTAAACCTGCCCTCTGTCAGTTAAAAACCATTGCCCCTTGTTCTGTCACTACAGGCCTTGGTAAAAAAAATATCTCTCTCACTTGTAAGTCCCCTTTAAGTATTGAAAGGCTGCAGTAAGGTCTCCCTGGAGCCTTCTCTTCTCCAGGCTGAACAACCCCAACTCTCTCAGCGCCTCTCCACAGCAGAGCTGTTCCAGCCCTTGGGCCATTTCTGTGCCTCCTCTGGACCTGCTCCAACAGGTCCATGTCTCTCCTGGGCTGCGGACCCAAGAGCTGGACGCAGTGCTCTGGGGGGGTCTCACCAGAGCAAAGTAGAGGTGGAGCATTCCCTCCCTCGACCTGCTGGCCATGCTGCTGCCATCTATCCTATGACTAAAACAGTTTCTCCCCCACCACTTTGTCACCACTTCAAATACCCATCCACATCTTGAGGGAGCCTCCCTACAGAAAGCCACCACCAGGAACAGGTTCATTTCTTAATGCTACTAAAAGAGATGACAATGCCACACAGGAAAGATTAGGTGGCTTCTTTACACACCTACTCACAGTGCTAAAAACAGACCCAGCCTCCTCACCAGCCCCATTCCTCTGGGGACTCTCTGGGAAACTGGCTCACACTGAAGTGACTGGAGAGGAGGTTACAGAATAAGGAGCCAAAAGGAAGAGTAACGGCAGGGAGGACTGGGTGGCATTCACCAGAGAGGTTGATGGAGCTCAGAGCTGGAACAGCTGACTGGGTTACAGCCTTTCTTAAAATCACCTTGGTACATGGAGGCAAGCATCATGCCAACTCTGTAAGAGAAGGGTTACAAAGAAAATCCTGGTAAACTGCAGACCTCCAAACCCAACATTTGTACAGGACTACTCAGATATTATTATACAGATCAGAATTAGTGGACAATTGATATATCTGTATAAATACGATATACCGGAGGAAAAGTCAGTGTGGCTTCTGTAAAGGGACTTCCAGCCTCCCAAAAGGCTCCAGACTACCTGGACTTTTAAGGTCTGTGAGCCTCTCTCATCAAAGGCTTCTTGCAGGGACACTGAAAGGCCACACGGGAAAAGGAACGGTCCCTGCAGATAAACAACTGGGTGAAAGATAACAAATAGTAGGAGTAAACAGTCATTTCCTGCAAGAGAGGGAGGTCCCAGGGGAGTTTCACAGGCAGAGAGGCTGGGACCTGTGCTGGACCAGGACAATGAGTAAAACACAACAGTGAGGTGAGTGGGATGTGACCAAGGATCCTGACAGTAATATGCAAGGCAAGGAAGACAAGCAACCATGAGGAATGGCAGAAGGACTTTATGACTCTAAGTAACTGGTAATAAAATGGCAGATGAAATTCCATGTAGATAAAGTGATGCATACATTGAATAAAAAAATTTCTCAATTTCACAGTAAAAAAGATGTGCCCTGAGATGGCCTCAGCAATCAGCTCTTGGGGCTGTCAGGCTGTTCCATGAAAGCTCCGGTACCACTCAGCTCATTCCAGAAAGCCAACAGGATTTTACCAGTGTTGGAGAAGGACAAGCACACAAACAGCACACGCTGCTGTGTCACCATGAGCACCCGTGGTTCACCTGCATCCCAACTGCAGTGTACAGCTCTGGTCACTCTCACCATCCCCCATCACAGAAATGGAAAACAGAAGCAGCTTCAGAGAAGAGGTACAGACTGGCTGGTATAGGACAAACAGTGGAAAAACGAGAAGGCTGAAGGGGGAAAGAAGGTAGGGAGCTGTAAAATCTGGAGTAGCCTGGAGAACAAAAGCCCCTTAAAAACTGAAAAAAAGAGACAGTGCTTGATGCAACGGGTAAGTCTCTAGGCAGAAAGCAGTCAAAATGCTGAGCAGGGTTTCAAACATGCTCCTCCCGTGCTGTTGCTGCAGCCTGCGCTTGGGCCAGTGTCAGAAACAGGACTCCGGTCCAGGCAGACCTTCAGTCCGACCCAGTGCAGCTGTTCTAAAGGAGCCAGGAGTGAGTATCTCCCAGGGGCCTGTGGGAAGAGCACGCTAATGAATCAGCTAAAAGAGAGGTACTAGCGAAAGCCAAAAGGAACCTGGGTACCCCAGGTTATTAATCATTGATAACTTACAGCCGACTGGTATTCAGTATTTACTTGTCAAACAAATCTCACGCAGTCGGCACACTTGAAGGGCAGCAATGATTTATTTCTGTCGATATCTCTCCAGCACAATCCTCCAGGGAATCGGATTTTGCAGACACCCAGATCGATAAGGTTTTGCCACAGATTGCAAAGCGAGCAAGAGCAGGCTGAGGAATATAAATCAAGCTGGTGTTGCCACAGAGGCAGACATTTCAAGTAAACGGTCCATAAGGAGCGCAGACTTTACATGAACCAAGGAATAAAGAAGATCATTTCCATATGGCTATATGGAAGATCACCGTGTACTTCCTCCCAAACACTTCAATTTTATTTTATTTTTTTAATATCCCAGGAATCACAGTTTCCACTATGAAAATTCTTCTCCTTTTAAAAACAGTTCAACTACGTATTTGCATGTTGGCTAAGTAACTCTTGTGAATGAATGTCTGCTGTAATTAAAATTTAGTAATTTCTCAACTACTTAAATATGTTTACCATGAAAATCAGGGGATTTTTAGGAGGAGATGCCATATGCAAGACAGCACACCTGCAAAACACACATTAAGAACCTTAATTATTATATTTTTACACCATTTAAAAATATATTAACACTGGGGCCAGCCCCATGTGCACAATCTACCACCCAGCCCCTTGCCTGCCTACAGATGTTTCTCCAACCTCAGTCCCTTGGATTACACAGTATTACTTGTCAGCTGTGTCCCTGAATCTGTAACGCAGCAAGACTTCCAGGAGTTAAGAAGGAGTCAGAAACTCACCCTCAAGGTAGCATGGAAACCATCTACACACAAGAAATATAATCACCCTTCCAGGCTCTCTACTATTTTAAGCGTGAGATACAGAAATTTACAGACAATGACTTGTTATACCCGAGTCTGGCACGGCTGCACCACTCACGACTGTCCGATGCTGAGATGTCACTGCAAGCAGGAGTCAATATCCCCTGATGCCACAAGCATCATCGCTCATCCTGTAAGCCATGTATTCCTGAGGTGCACCACAGCTAGACTCAGAAGTCATTTTTCCACATTCCTTCATCAGTTTAGCTCAATCAGAAAAGCAAAGTGGAAACAACAGGCTCTAACGCACTGCATTTTTTGGGAGGTCTTTGGGGATTTTTAGAAGAGAGGAAGTGCTGTGCACAGCTACCTACAAGACAAATAACAGAAGCCTGGGAAAGCAGATAAACAGCTGAGTGGAACACCACAACAGGTATTCAAAGGGAAAATAATAAAATGCAATTGTCAGCCACCTCTCCAGCACCACCAAATGCAACATTCATACTAAAAAGAACAGTAGGCACAATCTGCTGGTCATCCATATGTATGTCTTCTCTTCGTACTTCAACAGTATCTTAAACGAGGTCAGGCACACACACTCAGAATTGTTTTCTGACAAATTTGTAACTAAAAAGGTGGAACTAATATCTGTAAGAGCCGAAAGCTGGTATCATGTCCTTATTTAGGCAAAAAAGCTGGCTGATTCCACCGATTTTCATCTAAGCAAGGTAATGGGGAGAAATCCTTCACTCCTGTGTAAAAATGTAAATCCCAGGTCAGTGAGTCATTTAAGCACATGCCTAATGTAAAGCTTGAAAGAAATTCTGCTAATAACCGGGCTGCTTCATATTTACAGTTAAGCATGGGCTTAAGTACCTGGATGATCTGGAAATACCCAATAGCCCCCGGAAAAGAGACTAAAACAGGCTGGTTCGTGAATTAATCACAGTGGTATGAACAAAACTGCTAATATTAAACTGGGGGGGGGATGTACTTGTGTGTGTGTGTGTGTTGAAGCATCTGTTCAAGTTTAAGCATATAAAACATTTTTCAGCCCAATGACTCCATAGGGAAATGCCTCATACATCAGCTCATCTGACTCAATTTTTCCATCACATTTCCCTTAATACAGTTTTGTCCATAAATACACTATTCGTTTTTTTCCAAATATAGCTTTTTATTTATAGTCACAAAACCTTGTAGCTTGTGTTGTTACTTAAAGCCCTGGGTTCTTCTTTGAAATGTAATAATTAAGGAATTATTAGCCAATACTGAGGTATGAAACTAAGTTATCTGCGTTTGCAGAAGAAAAAGGGATTTCTTTTTGCTACAATATTTACTGTTCTCAGTATTTCCTTCACCAGAAAATAACTCATAATGTTGCAACTGCCCAGCCATACATTGCCGTATGTCAATTTAGCCCACAGCGCATCTGAGAACTTTCACCTTAAATCTTTGTTTTACACAAAAGAAAGCCAATTTTTTTTAAATCCCAGCCAGACCTTCCAGACAGTCCACAATTTGGGGAGAACCATGCGTCACTACCCAAGCAGTGATAATGATTCATATTTATGGTATGAGGAGGTCAGTAAAGGAAATCTACACATTCCCTTCTTCCCCTCCAAGGAGCATTTTGAAGATAAATTCTTTTTTGTGGCTTTTAACAGAAAGCGAACAGCCTACCAAAGCGATGACAAAGAATGGCCACTGAATAGATAATTTAGGCATTTAAAAAGTATGGGGTTTTTTTTCAGAAGCAGAATTTAGACATCAAGCAATACTGAACACAGCAAGTGAAATGTGATTTAATAGAATTTGACCATTATTAACCACAGCTTGAGTCAAAAAAAAAGCGTAGCATGTTATTACATGGCACAGGTACAGGACAGTGGAATTCCACTCCTGCTGCTTGCGGGAAGTGCAAAGACCAGCTGGAAAGACTGATAATGACGTGGGGTTCTGCAATAAAATACTCATTCACAAAGCACGGCAAACGGGATCATTTCTCCACACGGAGGCAGCAGTGCAGCCACCCTCGAGGGGCTGACCAGGCCGTGGTCCAGCGACCAGTTTTCAGAGGCACATCTGTAATTCAGGGAGTCTTCCTATGTGCTGGGCAGGGATGCTAGGAAGGAACGTGATTCCCTGTATAGGTCAACAGCGTTAAAGTAGAGCAAGCATAAAAAGTAGGGAATATTAATGGAACTTTTTTCATGGGAATAATTTACTTCCTATTAGCCAGATTAAAAATAAATAAATCTGGAGCACAAACTCTGTAAAGCACTTTGTTGAGTGGCAGCACAAAAAACAAAAGCTGGAAACAGGGTGGGAAGAAAGGATCACCTTCCTCCTAATGAGACAGCAGCACCCATCATCTCGGACCACAGAGCGGCCAGACAACAAAGGGGTCCATTATCTGCCAAGGTTTTTACTTCAACTGTTTAATGATTGTTACCGTTGTCCAAGTTTGCGCTGCCATTCAGAGAATCCTGTCTGAGCAATAAGGCAAAGGAATAATGAGGTACCTGCCGCATCTTGCTTTGCGTTGCCAATGTTTAGAAAAGAGATGGTGAAAATCTGAAGTGGCATTAGGAAAGAGCCACAAAATTGCCTCCCTCTTCCCGGCTCAATGCTAACAGTGAGGCTACAGACTGATTTCATAACTTTTTTTCTCAGCCACGCGGCCCCTCGCAGGTACAAATAACCACAAGGGAAACATTGGCAAATCACCAAAATTCAACCTGATGAGCACAGCCTGCATGGGTTCCCCCGTTCCTGGCTCACATGCACCCTGTTGCATTTTAGCAGCTCTCAGTTGAAAGCTCACTATGCTGTAACAATTCCTCACTCTCCAGCACCGTGGCTCGGTCAAAAAAGAAGCATCAGCCACACTGTGAGCGCCTGCTGGCTCCAGCTCCCCCAGCAGAAGTACCTGAGGCACAGGAGGTTCAGTAACCCAGTCCATAACGCACCCAGTGTGGGCGTTTTGAGGATTAAACAACACCTGACAGCGTGTTTCTTGCTTGCTTTGTTGGTCTGAAGTGCCTGAATTACACCTATGTACAACTGCAAGCACTACAAGAAATGCACTGGACCTCATCCTCTGCTTGGCAAGAAGTGATGTTTTAGGAGTATAGGGTGTTTTTCTGGAGTCACAGAAGTTGCTGGCAGTCAGTAAATTACCAAGTCAACAAGTCTGTGTGTTAAAATTCATCACAAACTCTGCATCAGTGATTAGATTTCACAGCTTGTAAGAATTTTCCTCTTAAATCTTGCCCTTGTCAGCTATAAAACCATACAAAGCCAGAAAAGACCCTTTAAGGTCAAGTTTCACCTAAGCAACACAATTCCCAAACCAATTACCTTTTGAACCACAGAAAATTATTTAGAAACACTGTGTCTACAATTAGAACTCTTCAGTATATACTAAAATCTTTGCCAAATTCTTAAAATTGGTCTAAACTTGCCTAGCATCTGATCAGTGCATTGCTACACCTTTGTCCTCGCTCATAAACTGTTAACAAGTTTTCTTTTAACCTTCCCTCTGTTAAGAGATGGACGGGACCGCCAGAAGTCCTCACTGTCAGCATGTTTTCCAACCCGTTCGGGGCTCTTCTCTAACTCTTTCAAAGCGAGCTGCCATGCTCTCAGTCTGTGACCCTGATTTTTTAGTTATTTCCTGATTTTTGCATCACTTGCAAGTTATCTGCGATGACTTGGATGTTTGCTTTAAACTAACAGGCAAAAACAATCACTAATGAAGGGCTAAGAATGGGCACCAGTGGAACCCATCTAGAAAACAGAAATTTCATGACAATTCCTCATTTATAATCATTCATTCAGACCTGTGAGTTCCTTTAAAAAAACCCAAAATCTTAATGTTGTTGTATCAGTTAAGAAAACACTTAAGTTTTTTAAATGAAAATGTTCTCTATTAGCAATAATTCAATAGTCCACTGCATCAGTGATAATATAAACTTGCAATTCTACTCTCCAAAGTACTAAAGGTAGTCCCTTTCATTAGGATACTGCCAGTCCTTAGGATTTTTCTAATGACTTTTCACAATTTAAACTGATCTAAAACTTGATAAAGCCAGTTTTAAAAGCCACTGCAAGGATGAGAGAAGCCAGGTCATGAACCCGAGTAGCCACAACAAATAGCAGCTGAATGCATTTTCCACACAGTTGAAAAAACTGAGATGGTCTTGTAAAATAAGTTTCATGTGATCTGAACCACAAACCTTCAAACGTGATCTGTCAAAGCATACTAAAATATGCTTCTTGTTCCATTTTGCCCCATCCTTTGGCATTTCAATTCAGAAATGTCAGTCAAGTTACCATTTTTTGAGAAAGACACTGCAAAGGAATAATTTTCTTACAAGGAGCCACAGAAATACTCCCAGGGAGTCCAACCGACCCAGAGTGTACGGCCATGCTGCCCGCTCTCAGCACACCATCAACCCCAGCTCACCTGAGCTTTTGCTCCGAGCCCCGCACCCCCTTACCTCACCTCCTCCTCGGCCGCAGACATGGTCAGAAGCCCCTGGCCATAAAGGATCCCCAGCCTGCACTGTGGCACAGGAAATCCCTGCAGTCAAACTACTCTACCTCAGCTTTAATCGTCAGGACCATCTACTCGTTAGGAGCTTTTGCCGCTGACCAGAGAGAGGACAGACGCCGAGCAGCCTGCGCATTCGTCAGACACAGAAAATATGTAACGGTTCACCCCACCCACTGCCAAGCCCTCCAGATCCGCTTCAGTCACCAGTGTGACACGAGAAAGAAAACAAACATTGTCCTCTCCTGCCTTTTTAGAACTGCAGAAACACTGGAGTTAATTTTAGGATTGCTGGAAATACAGGACTTTCAGCTGTCTGCAGTGTATGGGGAGAATAAGGAACAGCACAATAAGGCTCAAATTACCTGTGTGTTTCTATATTCATTTTCTTTTAAAAATTCTTACATATCCCACTTCACAGAATGGAGCTTACTTGTTCCCCCTGGAAAGCACAAGCATAACTTTGGAATACACTTGGAAAGAATAAAAAATAGAGAAGGGCACCTTTCATTTTACTAATCACAAGTCTTGACAGAAAACAACAGCTTTCCCCTTTTAAATGACCTGAAGAAAGGTGGGGTTTGGTAACTGGACCAACAGCTGGTTTGCTGAACATCACTGTGAAACAGATTTCTAACAGAATGGGACAGATTTTTTTTCTACCAATTATCCTTGACTTGCAGTGGGCAGAAGAAGACATGGAAATAATAACAAGAATAATCAACAGTCTGTGAAATGCAAGGGTTTTGTTCTTCCTTTTATTTCTAAATACTAACTAAATGCCCAATGAAAAAGCTGAATGCGGTGTTACCAACTGTTGCTCGAGAATCCATACTGTACATCCATGCCCTAATTAAATCTCTGTGCACTATCTCCTATTTGTAATCAATTTGACGGTGGAACAAAATTGGCACTTCCCTGGGAAGCAAGGTCGCAATGACCAGAAAGAGTCAGAACTAATTCCTACCAGTAGAAAAGAGAATTAGCTAAAAAAAGCCAGTAAAAATAACTGTACAAATGTCATTCTTGTGAAATTTTACGACGACGGGTGAAAGTTAGGCCCAACAGAAGCCAAAACTTTCATTATCTAACACAGGGGGCAGATTTTTCTCCTCATGCTCTGCATTCAGATCAAGCACAGAGAAATGTCAAACCACACGGCTGCAGCCCCAGTTAGCTCAAGACAGGGTTAACTCAGGGTATCAACAGCACTATAAACGTTTATCTGGCCAAGGAGAGCAGGGAGCTGCTGATTTCTTAGCTTGTGTTGGTGCTACAACAGCGTCTGCTGCCCTGGACTGAACGCTCAGGGGTCTGCCAAGCACTGTCCTGCCAGGCTGAGGAGCTGGGATGGCCGAGCCGGCTTTGCAAGGCGAGTTTGCTCATGAGGTGACAGACAGCTGGTGTCTCTTAAAGTAAAAAAAAAATACCTGTTACTTGGAACTAAGATCAGCATCACAGGAAAAAGCAAAATTCGCCACTGAAGGTGGTACGAACACCTGGAAGGCTGTACACTCTCAGCACACTTCTCTCTAACGCCAGAAAGCTGCGACTAGGGTCTGCATTTCTTCACTCGGAAGAAACGCATTAGAAATGCCCGTCCCTGAAAGCCGCCTCCCCGCAGCGGGAGCCGAGGGGCTTCCCTGCCCTCCAGAGCCCGCCGGGGAAGCCCGGCGGGACGAAGCCGAGGGCGCCAGCTGCGGGCAAGCAGCAGCGGGGACGCGCGGGCCCGCCCGGCCCACGGGAGACGCCGGGGGCGCGACCGGCCCCTCGCAACGGCGGCTGGCGCCGGAGGGCGCGGCGGCTCCTCTCGGCCCCTCGCTCGCTCCCCTCAGGCTCCCGCCTCCCCTCAGAGCCCGCGGCTCGCCTCAGAGCGCCCGCCTCCCCTCAGCCCAACGGCCGCTCAGCCTCTCCCGCCTCCCCTCAGCCCCCCCCCCCACCCCCCGCGGCTCGGTCCCCTCCGAGCTCCCGCCTCCCCTCCGCCCCCCGGTGCCCCCTGCCCGCCGCCCCCCTCCCCACTCACGCCGCCGCCCCGCGCGGCTCCAGCCCATGGTCGCGGCGGGGCCCCCCTCGGCCGCCCACACGCGCCGCCGCGGCGGGCCCGCCGAGCCCGGGCGGGGGGCGCGGGGCGCATGCGCAAAGCCCCCTCCTCCCCACGAGCCCACCCGGCCCCGCCGCCACGTGCCGCCCGCCCGGCGCGCGCGCGCGCTCCCGCTGACAGCGGCGCGTTCGCACGGCGTGAGGAGGGGGCTTGTTGCGAAGGGGGGGGGGGGGGCTGCCTCACGCGTGGGAGGCCTGGAAATGGGGAGGGGGGGGGGAAGGCGAAGCAGCCTGGAAGCGGGACTGGGGCTGGGTGCGGCCATGGCCGGCAATCACCTGGGATGGGGACAGCGGGACACGTCTTGTGACACCGGGCAATGGCCTCGGAGAGCAAGGCAGCTGGGTCACCTGCGGGACGGGGACAGGGACACTGGGAGCAGGACAGAGGCAGGGTGGGGATGGGGACATCGGGAGCAGGACAGGTACAGGCTGGGGACAATAGCACTGGGAGCAGGGTGGGGGCACTGGGAGGGGGGGTGGGACAAGTACGGGGGGCACTGGGAGCGGGATGGGGACAGGGACATGGGGAGCACGATGGGAATGAGGACACCAGGAACAGGATGGGGACTGGGACACTGGGAGCAGGGCTGGGGCTCACCCCACTGCGAGCTGGTTGCTCTAGGTGGTGCATTGCCCTGGGGACCTGTCCAGTCACTGGAGCTGGGGGACAAACGGGAACGACTGAGGGGTCGGCACAGTGTCACTCGTTGCTGACGACCCCGCAGTAGATAGGGGTATTTGCCCCGCAGTGTGTCCCAGCGCTGAGCCCTGATGAACTCGTGCCAAGGATGGGTCCCCCAGCACCTGCTGCCCTAGCGAGTAGTTCTGTGTGCTGGTGTGCCTCAGTTTACCTGCTCCATAGCCCCAGGCAGGCACATCCCCCAAGGCACCCTGCCTGCACCCGGCAAAGCTCCTTTGCTGGGGGGACGGGGGGGGGGGGGGGGGGGGGAGGGCGGGAATTCTAGCCGCTCAGAAGGGGCTGGGGGTCAGGGTCCGGCCATGCACAGCCCCTGTTCCCAGGGAACAGCCGTTTCCGTGGAAAATTCCCAGCCCGCGCGTGCGGGGCCAGGTTTTCGGCTGCAAGAGCTCATGCAGCCACTCAGGCCCTGCTGCAGGTCAGCGTTTTCCAGCTGCTGGGAACAGGCTGCGTGAGAACCAGCTCCTTCCCACGCCTGCCCGGGCCATATCCTGCCATCCCTCCTGGGCTGAAAACCGGGGTGATGCTCAGATCCATAGGGACCCATCTGGCAGCACAGCCCCATGGTTCTGGTGACGACCAGCGCTGATGCCTGTCAGTGTATGGGTGCCCCCACGGGACCCTCCAGCCCCGTTATCCAGCTCTCGAGAGCCCAGCGTTGGGTTCAGAGCCACCCCAGGGGGATGATAGATGTCCCCTTCCTCAAACAAAACCCCTTGCCGCAATGGGTTGGAGCGGCCGAGCGCTTGGCTCTGGAGCCAGGGTCACATCCCCTGAGCCCGGGGACGTGCCGTGCAGCACCAAGTGCGCTGCTGGCCACACAGGCACTGATCCTGCTGCAACCCCGACATCAACAATTCGGGGCTTGCGCAGCTCTAGCTGCCTGGCCTGGTCCCCAGGGGCCCAGTTTGGTACTGGGCTGTACTGGGAAGCAAAAAGCATCCCCTGTGAGGCTGTGGCAGGGTTGGCCAGGTCATAAAGCAGGTCCTGCCTGCACCAGGCAGGGCTTGGACCCCGCTTGCCCCCCAGGGAGGGGGAACAAACTGCTGGCAAGGTCACAGTGCCAGGGCGGATGCGGGAGGCGATGGGGAACCTCCAGGCACCGCCTGGCAGGAAAGGCTGAGCCCAGAGATAGGGCTGGAGCCCACAGCACCATCCGTCCTCCCGCTGGGCAGATGGGATAGGGCAGCATGCATGGGCAATGCCGCTGGCCACCAGCAGTGGCAGGAAATCCTTCCCCCTCCCCGGTTTCCAAGCCCTGCTGGCGAGTGGCAGCCCTGAATTATCCCCCGCAATATCCAGTTTCCACAGAGACCCGGCACACCGCAGGATGGCTGGACACAATTTCCCAGGGCTGCTTCCTGTCCCCTGTGCCTACGTCAACCCAGTGCCTCCCGTTTCCACCAGTGGCTGGGAGGGTTAGGGGGGGCTTCTCAGCTTTACCTTCTGCTCCCAGGGTGCTGTGTGTCCCCACGAGCCGTCCCGAGCCCCTCCGAGCATGGGGATGCTCTGGGGCAGGTTCCCAGAGGTGAATCTGGGGCTGGACCAGGCTGCCGTGGCCAAGTTGAGTATGGTGGCATCAGGGCGATCCCAAGCAAGGCTCAGTCTCGGGAGGGGGAACCACGCCAGCAGAGCAGCACCAGGGGAAAGAGGGTGTAAATACCCCCAGGAGATGTAAGCCAGCCCTAATTCCACAGCAAATGGTCAGAAGCAGACCCACAGCCGAGTCCAGAGGCAGAGTGAGGAGCTGGGACAGGGAGCACTAAAAACCTTTTAGAGCACAAGCGGATGAGGAGATCCCCTGAAAACACAGCAGGAGCCCAAGACCTAAAGAGAAAGGAAGAAAATCTTAGTGTGGGACAAGATTGGCCTGGCCTGGCTGGCAAGTTAGCTAACTGCAGGCAGGACCAGGATGGTTGGGAGACACGGAGCCCTTGGGGGTAGGACAGCGCTGATGAGAGGGTGAATCGGGGCTGAAGATGGGGGAAACTGAGGCAGTGCATGCTCTAAGCACCAGCGAAGGCAAAGCCTCTCCCAGTGCTGCCTTCTCTCGGTGCAGTCAGACTAAGCCCCGCCTGGAAGTTTGTATTAAACGTTTACAAGGGTTCAAAAAAGGCGTACAAAAAAGGTAAAAGCCACACTTGCCTCTTCTCCTGGGGAGGCTGGTAAAAGCACTCCCCCCAACCAGCATCCCCACCTTCCTCAGCTGCCCAAAGACGTGCTTTGCCCAAGGCAAAACATGCCCCCAGCAGCCAGGAGAGGGTTAGCAGAAAGCTCAAATGCTTGAAGCACGTTTACGCTCAGTCCTTAGTAATCTTGACATCATATTCACACTGCTCTGCTGCAGCTGGGGATAATCCGTGTGCCTGGAGGGAGCCTATCCAAAGGGAAAATCTCCTCGCTGGAGGCCACAGTGGCTGAAGACTAATAATACAAGAAGCATCAGCGCTCTGGGCTGCTCCTTATACAGGGCAGGCTCTGAGCACACAGTCTACCAATGCCCAGGGAGACTTCTACAGCCATGGAAGAGTGACCTGAGGAGCGGCTCCCTGTGTGCCCCGAGTGTCCAGAAACCAGGGCTGGGCAAGCAGGGATGGGAAAGGACAGACAGATGCCGGCCAGGACTCAGGTCAGCCCTCACGCCGCAGCAGCACGTTCACATGGGGTAGTTGAGAACAACATCTTGCTTGGCCAGCTCCAGCAACATGGGGTCGTCGAAGAACTTGCTGATGCTCACATCTTCGCTCAAGCCCTGCGGGGTAATGGCAAAGCCAGAAGTTATTCCTTTGGTAGCCAGCTCTCATACAGCCATTGCAGCAGGGATCCCACCAAAAAGCCCTGGTGTCCCGCAGTAAGAGAAATTTTCAGGCTCCAGAGAAGGCAGGAGAATTTGCAAAGCATAAGGTGCTTCTCAGCAGCTTGAAGACACCTAACAGCCTCTCAGGAAGCTGCAAATGTGTGGTTGCTGCTGCTGAGAATATCTGCCAGCTCACTGCCCTCCCAAAGGGGAGCTTGATTCCCTCTGCTCCCTCTGCGGTCCCAGGAGCCCCTCCAACCCCTCAGTCCAGCTCACTCAACCAGCACAGAAACCAGTTGCTGCTTTTTCTGCAGGACAAACAGGCTAAATCAGGCCACCAAGGCATCAGACGGGCTGGGGAGAAAGCGGGGCTCAGCAGATACTGCAGGACCCCACTTTTGGCTGGAGTTGCTGCCAGATGAGTTGCTCATGGGACCATCACAGGCACCAACAGGCAGCATGGGGGATCAAGAGTGAGGGAAGTCCTGAGGCACAAAGGACATTGGTCCACTCTGGGAACACAGAGGGGACACGGCATGCCCAAGAGACAACACTGCAACAGCTCAGCTGCTGGTAGAGATGGACAGAGGGACACTACAGAGATTACTCCCAGACATACCTTCCTACGCCTGGTCTTGATCATGAACTCTCTGGCCAGATGCGGGGCTGGCTGGGGCTCCAGGGGTCGGATGACGATGCTCTTGTCCAAGGGGTCACCAGGCACAATCTGAAACACAGGGCCAGGACATGAGAGTGATGCTGGGGGCTGGTTCAACTTCCTGGAGACCCTGAACTGCAACAGAAAACATCCCTGGGCCCTGCGGACACCCCCAGCCTTGGTGTGACAGCCCCAACACCCTGTCTGTTCTCCTGGCACAGAAAAACTGTCATGTCACTACTGGTGATCATGCCTGTGAGAAGTCACTAATATGGTGTTGATAACCTAAGCCAAGAACACGTCCCACCTTCCCCACATGCTGGTGTACTGTAAGGCCTCTAAAAACCTGCTAACCAGAACAACCAACCCATATGGGTCCCAGTCAGTGCAACCCTCTCTAGAAATCAGGCACGTTTGTTCTTTTCAGAGCTAAGCCTTGGGCTTTTACATCTTGACCTTTAAGCCAGCTCTTGAGGCTGACTGCTGCTGCTGTTCTCACCTGGCTACACCAGAAGTAGTTGTGCACCTCACAGTGGTAGCTCCCACAAGACCTGGCTTGCCCCAGACTCAGAAGTGGCCAGAGGACAGTACTTTGTCCCACATCCTGTTTTCTATAGGTTTAAAAAGCCTTCTCTAGAGGCAAAGCCTAACTGTGGCCACCTGTGCCTTATGGCAAGCCAATGAGTCTGAGCCCTGCTCCAAGACTTCTGCTCCCCAAGCTGCAGAGCACCAAGCACACCCAAGCAGCTTCCCTTCTCCTGGATGAGGATGTCCTCTCTCCAGGCACTGAAGGACCCTTATACTCAGCAAGCAGCAGCATTCAGCGCTCCCTTGTGAGGGCAAAGGTTGATGTGACTTGGAACAAAGCCGCTGGCTTCTGGCAGACACTTAACAGCCAGCATACAAAGCCTCCCCAACTCGAGATCCTTTGAGGATATTCTCCAGAGAAGTTGTCCTGCCCTGTGTGAGCTGTGGCACTGAGCTCTACTGAGAGCACCTACCTGGCGCCTGATCCTACCATGTCCCTCTTCCCCATCTCACCAGGGCATGGACTTACCTGCCAGTGGTGGAAGACAGAGAGCGAGAAAGCTTGTCCCTGCGTGTGGGTCCTCAAGTCTGTCTCAAAGCCAAATGAATCAATGGCTGGGATGAAGGCTTTGATGGTGTAGAGAGGAGAGCCCGGGATCGGAGCATCTTGTGTCACGTGGCCTCTGCCAACACATCAAAAGATTAGTCTTCCTATATGTCACAGAATCATGGAATGGTTTGGGTTGGAAGCGACCTTGAAAGATCAACCAGTTCCAACCGCCATGCCATGGGCAGGGACACCTTCCACTAGACCAGGTTGCTCAAAGCCCATCCAACCCAGCCTTGAACACTTCCAGGGATGGGGCATCCACAACTTCTCTGGGCAACCTGTTCCAGTGCCTCACCACCCTCATGGTGAAGAATTTCTTCACAATGTCCAATCTAAACCTACTCTCTGTCAGTTAAAAACCATTACCCCTCATCCTATCACTACATTCCCTGATAAAGAGTCCCTCTGCATCCTTCCTGTAGGCCCCCTTTAACTACTAGAAGGCTGCTATAAGGTCTCCCTAGAGCCTTCTTTTCTCCAGGCTAAACAAGCCCAGCTCTCTCACAGCCTGACCTTACAGGGGAGGTGGTCCAGCCCCCTGGTCATCTTCATGGCCCTCCCCTGGACCCACTTGAGCAGGTTCATGTCTTTCTTACGTTGACAGTCCCAGAGCTTAACGCAGTACTCCACATGGGGGTCTCATGTCCCTTTATGTGTTCTCCTCTCTGACACTCAGGAAGAACCATGCACAAACCAAAGGCTGCATGTGATCCTGGACATCCCCTCCCCACACAGCACAGGTGCTAGGATCAGTCAAGGAAGATTTCGGCTGTCACTTCATACAGATTTCACACTCTCCCCTTGCTTTACAAGCAGTGCTAGGATTGTGAACGTCTCCAGCAACCCAGATCCCAAGTGAGCACTTGCTGCTTTGCAATGCTAAGGTGATGGCAGCTGGCCAGAACAGCTCACCTCCGTCTGGCCAGGACTGTGTACACTGCAGACACACAGTCAGCAGGAGCCTGTACCTCCACAAAGTAGTAGGGCTCCATCAAGCGAGGGGTGGCCTGTGAGGAGAAAGGGACACAAGCCACTGAGCCTCCAGCAGTGCCAACACAATTCAGTTCAAGTAAGAGTCAGGGACTGGCATGTTTTGGTCAAAGGTCAAACACAGCACCTGACTGGGAATGAAAGGGTTCCTGCTGCCCCATGCCTGCCCAAACCAACGTCAAACAAACACTGAAAGGAGCTTTTCTCTTTCTGGCCATGAGTCACATGCTTCCATCTCCCCCACGCCCACCCTTCCCCGCAAGCCAAACAGTAGCAAAAAGGGGAGACAGAGCAGATGCACACAAGTTTCCAGCCAGACTGGAATGTGATTGCCTGTAAAACCCGACTGCCAGCCACAGGGGCACTGGAAACATTAATGGATGAATGAGTCAGTTTAAACTGACATCCTTGGGGTAGATACTGCAGCACACATGCAGCCTGCATTCCTTGGAGCCCATAGGAGCCAGCATAGCACAAGGTTCAGTCTTTGTCAGGCACAGCATAGTCCTCACCATCAGGAAAGCAGAATACACCACTCTCCGGGCTGTTGGGATGATCTGTCCTCCACCCCGGTGCAAGGGCTCCTGAGCAATCACTGCATCCAGGATCTTAAACTTCACGTTGCGGATCACTGAGGAAGGACAGAAATGACAGCAAGTGACTCAAGGGGGATGTTCTCTGCCATACCAGCACCAACCGTGTCTCCCCAGAGACCTTGAGCACAGAGCAAACATCCAGACAAAAGACCTACAGCCATCAGAAGTTCTCCTAAATCTAATTCCAGCAGGAAAGGCATGACCATGTCCTAACCCTGCATATCCAAGATGGGCATTCAGCAGCTTATCTTGCAGGGTGCTCAGTGGTCTGCACCTGAACTATATGAGGAGCAGAGCCAAGGTCTGGAGGAGCCAGATTGCCTGCTAACTGGGCCTGGTTTGTAAGCACGCAGCAAGTGCCAGTGCCTGGGTAGCATGTACAGCCAGGAAAAAGGGGAAGGTTCTGTTATCTCCCTTGTCACCCATCCCCACAGCTGTTCCCAGCTGTGGTGTGTGAAAGGAACTGGCCTCAAGGAACTGCACCAGCAAAATGACTTAAGTGCTTAGAGATGGAAGAATTTAATCAATCTTATTAGCTCCACTTCTCCACAGGTCCTACTTACATTCATCACAGAGAGGCCCTTCCCTGGTCCCCCACTGAAATCCCTGTACAATGCTGTCCTTCACAGAGCCCAGCAGCGACTTGTCCACCTACAGACAGACAGACTGCTTCAGAGACCAAATGTGCATCACAAGGCAGTAACAGACAGACCCCAGTGTTTAAAAGCCAGTTCCTAGAATAGCAGCAATGTCCCCCGATACCCCCAATGTCCATCCCTCCCTCTCACAGCTCAGGAGCATCATCTTCAGAATTTGGCATCTAGAGCTGCAAATTAAGAGAGTCCATGTTTTGGTAATCCTGAAAGGCAGACCAATTAGTTGCCAATTTTGAGGACTTTGGCCCAAAGACCAACACCTGAAAAATAACAGGCAATTTGCTAGCCAGTGTAGGAGTATGGTGAAGGAAGCACAGCAGACAGCAGATCTGAGATCTGGCAAACCAGTGAGCACTCCAACAGCATTAGGACCTTGCTGCAGGTTCTGGAAGGAGCGGTCACCTCTTGGCAGCACAGGACAAATGTCTCACTGAAACATAACCCCCCTGCCTGTGTTTCTCACCTCTGAGGGCAGCGTATCATCTACTAGGATGTTTGGGCCAGTGGCATCTGGCCCAAAGGCCCAGATAGAACGGGCAGCCAGCAAATCCCAGTCATATTTGGTCTGGAAGAATTCACCCAGCTTCTTTCTGATAGAAGAAGAAGGGAAGAAACTTTAGCAAACAAGTATCTGACCTCCACTCACAACATATTTACGACCCTGTTCCCTTCAGGCATAAAATGGTCTCAGCTTTTACCTGGAGCAACTCGTTTGCTGGGACAGGGATGCTCATGGACTAGCTGGTAGCAATACTGAACCTAGGACTAGAGGCGGTTGGCTGATACTGTGCACCCTGCAGATCCCAGCATTCCCTTTTTTATTTACTTCTGGTGGATTCCTGCTCTCCCCAGATCAGTCATACCTGTTCCACGTTATCTGGACCACTTCATTTTCAATGTCCTCTGCAAGTCCCTTTTCCAGAGGCTCAGCAATCATCGTGATCTTGTTCCTGAGAAGAGAGATGGTTGCAATTAGTCTGCAGAATGATGGAAATGGGAGTAATTGGCAGGACCTCAGGGACTGCTCACTGCCTCGAACACAGCTAGAGAGATGAAGCCATCCGTGTCCTTCGCTGTTACTATCTTGCTTGTAAAGACAGCCCAGGCGCTTAACAACTGCTCTCCGAAGTCTGCTCATCTCCAGAAGCAGATTGCTAAGGGACAGCATGGCTCCATCCCTCCTGCCAGATGTCCAGCGCTTATCTGGGCTGCAGAAGGAAGCCCATGGGCCACACAATAGGCCTCTATCAGAGCCAGCACTCGCTGTGTCCAACACACGAGATGTTACTTGCATTGGTGAGGTTCTCCGAGGCAACCTGCCCCCAGAGCAGGTTACTTCACATGCCCAACAGTTCAAAGACTGAGCTGAGACTGGAACCTTTCTGTTCGCAAAAATAAGGCTGCCAACCATGGGGAGAGTATACCAGAATAAAGGAGGGTAAGAAAACCCAGAAACCACAAAGGAACACAGAAAAGCTGTCTTCAGCTTATGACAGATAATGATTTCCCTAAAAATTCAGGCATTAAAATGTCCTGTGCTGCTAAACTTCACCCTGGTTATTCAGCCTACATTCCTTCACAGGCCTCCCTCTTTCAGACATGTGCATCTCATAGTGCATTGCTGGGGGAGGAAGATGAGACCAGGCTGTAAGGCTCCAGTGCATCACCAGAAAGAAAAAAATCAATTTCAAGATTAAGAATGGATATGAGAAGACAAAGCTTTTGGTCATGAAATGTTTGGAGAGTTACTGAAGGCATCACTGGGCTCTTTGGCACCCGCTCTAGGATCCCAATACATCTCCTAGTCTTGGAAACACCACAAAACTGCTGAGAAGGTGTGAAATTTAGCTAAAAGAAAGGAGTATGTGGATTTGTCTTTGTTCCCTTCATTCTGAGAGTTCCTACAAAGCACAGAAATATCCCTGGGACTCAAGTGTGTTACTGAGGAGTTCAGCAGAGCTGCTGCAACAGCACACTGCCAACTCAGGCACGTGTCACTTGTCTGCACAACAGCCACCGAGAACAGACCCCTTGGAAGGTATGAAGTCTATTCCCCAGTGAACCCCTCCATCTGCCTGTCTCCAATGCCCAGCTCCCCCATTGGCTCTTACTTCTTGTTGGGTGTCTCAGCAAAGCACTTGAGGGAGGACGTTTCCACCACTGTCTCGCAGAATGTCACAACTGGATCAGCGACCTGCAATAACAACAACAGGTTTGTAAGGTTTTCAAGTACTTTTTTTTTTTTTAAAGAGACTAAAACCTTTGAACACCTAAAAGAAAAAACTGGTTCGTCTGCCAGTGTTTTAATCAGCATTGGGTACGAACCACTGAGGCCTGCACAGGCAGCTTTACTATTCCTTCATTTAAACAAGACAGGAACATTTAAACCTAATTCCAGGTATGAAAAATTCTCCTCAATTTATTTATTTGATGCTAGCCAGGCAACAGCTGAAGTACAAGAAAAGGCTGGAACATGGTCATACACTCCTCTCCAAGCCAATTTTCAGGCTCTCAATCACACCGGTGTGACAGAGTCAGGCTGTAAGAGTTACTTTTGCATCCTAACAGCACTTTTTTTTTTTCCTTTTAAATGGACGTGACAAAAATCCACGCTGTATATTCAGCTAGGTTTATTTTCCCATCCTTCTGAGACAGGGGGACAAAACCCCTTCTCCAGCTGGGAAAATCCCTCTCTCATTTCCTCACCTTGATATCAATCTCTGAATACATCTTCCGTAGATCGTGCATCACGCAGTCCAGGTAGAGCTCCCCTGTCCCCAGGATCACATGCTCCCCAGACTCTTCCACCTGAAAGATAAGACACGGGTTCAGCTGACAGCATTACTGCTCACAGGCCCTTGCCTTCCAGGCTCCTACACACAAGCCTGAGGGAGTATCAGCTTTAAATAAATTAGTTAGGATCAGAGCACCCCAAGGAAAGCTCCCACAGCCTTTTCTAGCAGAAAGTGCTGATGTGTTCTGCAGAAAGCTGCTTCCCTGGCACAGCAAGGTATGCGTTTTTCTGCTGGATTTACAGTTTTCTGCTATTTCCACAGGATTTGTGAGATCAACCGCAACAGCATGAAAAAAACCAAAACAAACAAAACAACCTACAGTAAAATATTATTTAAGATCAGCCTATGAGGTAGCCCCCAGCATGAGCTGAAAACAGCCATAGATACACCAGAAATACCTTAGTAGTAAGCGAGGGGTAACTCTTGTTGACTTTGCGGAGACCATCTAACATTTTGGGGAGCTCCGAGGGGTTCACTGGCTCTACAGCTATTTTGATAACAGATGTGGTGTTGAACTTCAAGGGACGGAAGATCTGAGCCTGAAACCAGATAAGGACAAAGAGCTGACACTCTGCATCATTAGATGGCCACTGGAGTTAAACACAACGTTTGAAGCTGTTCTCTTTCCCTTAGTGGCTCTTGTGCCCTGGCTCCTTGGCAGACAACGTTTCTTTAACCTCACCACTGGAGCTTTTGAGATGTGCTCCATCACCTTGACTCCCTGTAAGGCTGAGTGATACCAGCTATGCACAGTACCTCCTCATTGCCCCGAGGTTCCGTGACGGTTGCAGTCTTCACTATGGGCTGGTCCACTCCTTCTATCAGCACCCAGTTGCCAGCAGGAACCCGGTTTACCTCAATGTGATACCTAAAAGGCAGGAGAGCATCACTGCAGTGTTTGCTGCAGCCAGCCTCAGGCCCCTTGCAGCACTGTCCTCCTCCCTATCCCTGGCAGCAATGACTCCAAGTGACTTTTCTCCCAAATAAGCACATTGCCAGAGCTTCCCATACCTTGCAACCGAGATCCAGAGACGTCCAACAGTGCAGATCTGGGAATCCTCCTCATCTTCCAGGGTATAGTTTTCTCCAAGGACCTTCACAGGCTGCCCAGCATGGATGGTACCACTGAGCACTCTGCCAAAGGCATGGAACTGAACACCATCGTCTGTGCTGTACATTTTTGTCGTGTGACACATCAGCGGACCCTTCCCATGAGAGAGAGAGAGAGAGAGAGAGAAAGAAAAACAAGCCTCTTTCAAAATACAGTCAAGAAACAGACACAGACCTGGCAGAACTCGTAGATACAAAGGGATTATAAGCTGGAATTTAGAAATACTTCTTTTGACTTGCCAAGTCCTTCATTTCCTTCCACTGGAAGCCTTACATCTTGCCCTGTATGGAGATCCCTGGAATGGCTTTGGTGGACTTTTCTAGAGCTCTCCTCCCTCCTCTTGTGGAGCAGTAAATAGTGGTTGGGACATGAGAAGACATGTCATCTGCTGGCCTGCAAACAAGCTCAGGGCACAGCACCCGAGCCTCCACAGATCACAGCTTCCAGTCCCATAAGGCCACTCCACAACTCGTGATCTGGTGACAGTCACCACTGTATAGTTTTATGTGAGTAATCACAAATCATTAAAATAAGAGATTCGTTCTCTCTCCAGACACTAGAGCAAAAGTCACAGGCAAATTCCTCACTAAGCTGCTGGCTGGCGTTGGTGGCTCTAGACAACTCTGAATGACAGCTCAGTACAAGCTGTTTGAGGAGGAAGGTTTTTGCAAGGCTTTGATAAGAAAGGTGCTGACTAACTAATGTAGGGTTATTTTTATCAGTATAGTTCAGATCAGTTTTCTCAGAGTTTGGAGAGAGAATCAAAATTCAAGGAAAAGGGACAAAAAGGCAGCAAAAGGACACAAAATCACCCTGCAGTTCCCACATGCTCTGAAGTCCTGACCTAGTCCTGTTCCTCTCTGAACACTGTCAAACAATTCTCTCTCTCAAGGGCTGCGCTGGCAGGCAGCTAAAGTTTCTCAGAGTGAAAAGATTTGTATCAGTATCGGATGAGAGGTTTCAAAATGCTGGAAGTCAAATCTGTGCAGATGGCTGCCTAGGAGGCAGCTACCCTGTCAAGGCAGTGAAAGAGGGGCACATTTGCCACGCTTTCGGACGCTCAGAGCAAAGCAGAAGAGTTTCCTTACGTCAGGGTCGCATTCACTCATGGCCTCCCCTAGATCAGAGTCGACGCCACCAGTGTAGGTATGCTCGATTTTTGTCTTGGCTCCCACCTTCGGGGAGGGGATATGCTGCACACACATGTCCACAAAGCCTGGAAAAGTAATACTTCATGAGAACAGGATTAAGCAGTGTAGAGGAAAGAAATGGACTCCAATAACCACAAGGCAAAGCCATTCTGACTGCAGTGCACCTAGAGCAATGGGGAAGATGGGAGAAGTGTCTCAAGCTGTCCTTTGGGCAAATGGTTTAATATTTTTTATTTGGAAAGCTGAGAAGAGATCTGTGCAAGTGAGCAGTCCATGGCTATAATACAGCCCTTAACTCTGTTAATGTGAGACTAGGGTATTGGGAAGATTGTGGAGGGGAAGACAAACAGCATTTACCTGTGAATTCCCCAAAGAACTTCTTGCAGACAAGCCGCAGGAGTGGCCGAATGTTCAATTTCAATTCCTCTTTGGTTAGGTGGATGCCAAGTTCATCCAGAGTCCTGGGCAGGGTCGTGTCCACGTCCCCCACCACCTGCAAGACAACAAGCACCACTCTCAGCTTTGCTGAGGGGGTCCAAGCCAATAACTCCCAGGTGCAGCTTCATACCCCAGCTATGACCCTCAGGGCTCTTGACCTGCTCTGGTTTAGAGCTCACAGGAGAACTGGCTGGCTGGTTCAAATTATCACTTGGCTGATATCAGGACATGCTAGAAAGAGCAAAGGCAGTTCTATTAACTGTGCAAATATAGGGCTATATCTGCACAGAGCAACTGTTAAGGAGTTGCTCACTGTTGTTCTGCACCCCTAAACTCAATCTGTGAAGACCACACTGCAGAACAGGACAGACGAGTCCCACAGGCACCAGGCACACCACCACATAGTGTTCAGCCCTTGGCTGCTCCTATCTGGAACTATGGGAAGGAAATGAATCACCACCTACCTGAGCCAAGATCTTGTACAGGGGCTCCAGAATGAACTCCACAAAACTGCGCTGGGAACTGCTTGTTGGGGCCTTTTTAGTGAACTTGCGGCTGTTGGGAGACCAAAGGAGAGACATGAGGAGCAAGCACTCTGCAGCCTGCAAGCACTCCTACTGCAAACACAGCCTCTGCTCTTCCCAGGTTATCTTCTTTTCCCTCCCAATCCTCCTGGGAAGCTGTCAGGGACACAGGAGTCATGCTTACTCCAAATGAAGGCCAGAGGAGGTTCTCTGCTCCTGCTTATGGGATTCAGGAGGACCACATGGATTCACATCAAGCAGGAGACCTGACTCAACCCTTCCCAGATACTACTCTATCACAGGACAATTCGGGTTGGAAGGGACCTTGGGTGGTCATCTAGTCTATGTTTTACAGGGAAAGGAGGGAAAAAGCCAGCAATAAACTAATAGACATTTAAACAGGCTTCTTACGTCTTCGGGTTGAAGTAGATGTCACCCCAAAGCCGCTTTGCAAACTCCTGATAATTGATGTCTCCTAAAGGGAAAAAGCAAATGGCAAAAGTCTCTCAGATGACACTGTATTTCTCTCATCTTGGAAATCTTTGGGTTTTGGCTTTTAAAACAACCCTGAGGATTCGATTTAATGGATCGATGCTGGCGAATGAATGCTTGGTCCCAATTCTGAATAAATGATTAAGCCCTGACCTGGGGAGACCAGGCAGAGAGGCAGGCAGAGAACAGTCCACTGAGGATGGCACCAGCAGCCCAGGTACACCGTGGGTTCACAGACTTGCTTCTCAGGAACATTTCAACTCTCTCAATTACACACAAGGTTAGAGCTGAAAAGAGCTGGCCTGCCAGACACCACGCTGCAGGAACTCAGTTACATCTGCTTCATTTTCCAAACGTTAATGCTGCAACCTGACACTGTAGTGCCAAGGTGCTGGGATGGCTTACACCCCATCCGCCCTGCAGGCTTATCGCAAGCATTTTCTGCCTTGCTGAACATCTCCAGGTTCTTTTCTCTTTTTCAGCTGATGCACTAAGCACATAGCCAAATACCCAAGTGCTGAAGGAATATTGTAGTGCTTGGCTGTCATGGTCAATTTACAAATAAGACAGCGGTGATAATTTACAGCAGTTTCCAAACAAGCTTTTGCTGTGGGCAGATGTGCAAGCATAAGAAATTTCATGGTGGCTGCGGTTTTGACAGTTAAACTACTATAACTCATGTTAGTTGAAGTGTGGTGGCTGCACATAAAATCCCTGGTGGCCACAATCGAGTATTACTGACTTCAAGTACCCGTTCAGCTCATGTCTGCCCCACATGGATGACAGCTCCTACCGACTGTGCCTGCAACTTTATCAGTCCCCCAAAGAAGGGCTATCATCCTAGCGGGCACTGAGTTAATGCTGTGATGCCCAGGGAGCTCATTTATTTCTCCAAACTCACCGAGGACATGTGATAATCTGACACATCAGTCCCTGACCTCTACAACTTCATCCTCCCTCAGGCTAACTTCTTTGCAAGAGCTAGGCCAGCTGCTTTACAATATCCTTCTTCCCCTGCTCACAGCTCCTATGGATCACCCCGAACTCCCCAGTGTGAGACTTCAAAAACCTTGGCTGTACAGCTGGCTAATGCAAGCAAAAGGCCCACTTTTACAAGTGGCAGATTGCCTTGAGCGGGCACCTGGGGAACAGAAAATTAAATCAAAGCCAGAAAAAGACAGTTTCTTAAAAAAGAAAGAGGGCAAAAGTGCAAAACCTTGTGGGCCAAGCTTGCGCCCGGCTGCAGCTGAGTCTTAGACTCTGGAGACTTTTATGAAAAGGCAGGCAGAACTTAACTGCTTTGTTTCTGAGCTGTTGTGATAAGGAGGCAAAGCACAACACATACACCTGCCTTCAACTGCCATAGCAGGACTTGTTTTTTCTGCTTAAGGGTATGTATAAAACATTGGCTTCTGACTCAAGAAACATTTCTCAGGAGAAACCATCTAGCTAAAAACAAGTGAGCAACTGTGGTTTTGCTTTTTACCACCCAGGGCTCAGACCTGCAGTACCTCTCAACTCCTAGAAATTCAAGAATGCATATACTGGCCATAAATGTGCAGTGAAAATTGAAGCTGAACGGTTTAGAAAACCTCAACAAAAAGGGTTAGGAAATGAGATGTTGGAAGTGTATGAGGTTTCTGGATAATCCTCACCATATGTGTCTGCATAAATCTTTGCAAAAGATCCCAGCGTGAAGCAGATGCTGTACTGTGAACTGGAGAAACACACGTTCCCCAGAAGGGGAGACAGAACGAGGTTCTCATCGGTGGAATACATGCTGAGAGGAGACAGTTTTTAGAGACATGAAAAAAAAAAATAAAATCAATGTTATGAACCAAGGAAGACACTTAAATCCACTTCCCACACCAAACAGCAGTATGTGATAGGCAAGGATTCTACATTGCCAAATAGCATCTTAAAACGGGCTGCAGCGTGCTTGCCATTGGAATTTCAGGGTCAGTATAATTTTATGACTATAAACTTCGAAGCATTAGTTTGCAAAGAAATATTTAAAGACCTAGAACTAAAAAGTTACCAGCATAAGTGCTTTGTATGTTTTGTCAGGTAGAGTTTTGCTTCCCCTAAAAAAAGGGCAGCCAAGTTGGTCAACCAAGCAAGGCAAAAGATAATACAAGGCAAATAACGTACGGATGGAATTGAATTGAAAGTTTTAATGAGTTCACAAGCATGCTAGACAGGATAAATTACCCTGCTCCGAGCTGCTTGACGCCAGTAGCAACTGAACAGAGAGACATGCAAGTGAGCTCATGTGCAAATTCACACAAACTTAAAGGGGAGAATGCTGTTAAGAAAATCACCTGGATGCAGAAGAACCCACAGAAACGATGCACTGCTACTGTGAAAGCTAGAGAAGATGTCCTTCCCTTCCCTGAGCAGGGTCTTGCAAGGAGATTTGAACATAGCAATATCCTAGTCTCTGTTTAGGGGTTGGGACAGCAAGTTCCCATTAGTTTTGTAACAAACATTCAGGAGCTCTGCAACATCTCAACCTACAATTCGGGATACAGCCTGGACAGTTTCAGTGTATTTGAGACATTTGGGAGCACAGAAGTTCCCTGCTCTGGTCATATGTCCACTTTCCCTACTTTTTAATGGGGAAAAAAAAAGAGCTGATCCCATGAAGCTTGTCAGGAAGAACCAATCCTGCCTAATTCAACTTATTGGCCGAGATGAATTTCCAATGGTTCTTCCCTCCCCATTTTCTACGATTCAACATATCAAGAGACAAACTCATTAGTTTTTAGGCATACACAGGGCTCACAGAGAGAAGCACCTGCAATGGAACAGGGACAGGAAGCACTACTGATGCATCATCCCTGACACCCATACCTGATCAGACCATTAACTTCGTCTACGATATGTCTGAGTTTGTAATAAGCATCTGTAGGGGGCAATTTCAGCTCCAGGATCAGTCGGTCTATCTTGTTGATGCACACGGTCACTGCTAGCCTTTCCTGCACCGCGTGCTTGATCAGCCTCTCTGTGTTCAGCATCACCTGCAGGGAACAATGAGCACAAACACTGCTAGCGAAAGCCATCCACAAAATGCTATCTAGGGCATGACAGACAAAGCAGCGACCCTTACACGCAGGGCTGGAACTCTGTAGAAAAGCCTAAGCTCAGCCACCAGCGATCAGCTAATCTTCCTGAAATTTAGAAGTAGGTGCTAACCCAACCAAATTCCTTGAATCCTACCCCTTGGACATCTCTGATATAAATAACCTGCTCAATTTTGGGTATCATGGGGATGGAGATGCAAACAAGTTAGATAATCAGGCTACAGGTCACACACATTACATCAGCCCTGGATAGAGAAGCCAGAGGCTTGACTCCTTATTTTGGCTGGAAAATACACTTGCTTCCCAAACTGTCCTCCAAAAACCCTTCACCCCAGAAAGCTGAACCCATCCCAGGCCTTCATGCTAACGCAGGATCAAAGACTCCAGAGGAAGAGATTTTGAAGTTAATTTGCTGGAGAACCTGGCACTCACCCCCTCAGCCGCATCAATGAATAGCACAACGCCGTCCGAAATACGAAGGCCAGCTGTCACCTCATCAGAAAAATTGACATGACCTTCAAAAATACAAAATGGTGGTGAGAACCAGAGTAAGTCCTGACACCAGCAGCACAAAGGATGGAAACCTGTCCCTCTGCTCTGCAGCTTGGTCTGGTCACTGGCATCCAGTGAGGCAGAACACAGATGGCTTCCTCCTCAGACAGGGACCCAGGAGCAGCTGCCAGAGCTCCGTATAGGGATTCATTTCAGCTTTAATGCTATTTTTTGAGAATAAACACAACTCGTTTAACAGGCACTTTTCCTCACATTTGTTACTGTTTTTCTCACAGCTCTGTGCAAGTACTTCAGGAAAAGAAGGAAGATTACTTCTCACCAAAGAACAACAGATGCCTCTCCCTCCAGTCTCCTCCTGCGCTCTAACCTCCCTCATCTTGAGCTGTAACTCAACAGATGTGTCCCAAGACCCTCTTTCCTAAAGTTTGGCCTTGGTTTCTTACAACAAGCTGATCTGTGATTATGCTCCCCCCACGGGAGCTTGTCAGAGGCTCGATGGAACTTGCCGAGAGTCTCACTGTGGGGCAACAGCATTTGAGAAAAGTACAGTCCCCACTGTGCATGGTGATACCTGGAAAATCCAATTCTACGTATGCTTCTTATATACTTGAGTGAAACATTTTCAGTCCCATTAGCCCTCAACTAGGCCTGCTAATCAGAAACACAAGCCTAACTAAAAGCCAGCAGCACAGTCATTACTGCTGGAAGTGATTCCAGAAGACTGAGCTTAGCTAAAGGCTCAGGACTAGGCTGGAATAATCTACAAAAAAACCACAAAAAACCCCATGGGCTTCTGTAAAAGAAAGCTTCCCAAGGTTTCACTGCACCTAAGTGACATCTCCAGATGAATCAGTGAGGTTTCAGCATATAGATTTTTCTTTGTTTTTCTGAGAGCCAATGCTACACAATCCCACCACAATCCAACACAAAAGCTCTTTGAAGGCTCTCAATAACCATCACTGTATGTGTTTTTACTGCTCTACTCCTGTCAATAGCACTATCCAGAGCACCAAAGAGGTTTATAATGAGAGAAATCTTGGTTCACATGGTCATGTATCTGCTCCACACATCAAGCTGCCTTCAGCTAAGTGCATCCCAAAACAGAATTTTCAGGATTACACAATCACCTGGAGTGTCGATGATGTTGAAGAGAAAAGACTTTCCTTTGGTGTCTGGCAGAACAATAGTCACTGGTGTGCTCTTAATCCCTACTCCCCTCTGAAAGACAGGAAACCAGGATTATCAGTTAAAAGAAAAAAAAATACATCACCATGTAAAGATATAAAAGATGACAAAAGAAAAATCAGAAAGATGGAAAGAAGTAAACATCCATCCAGGACATCCTGTTAGTCCCAGGGAAGGAGTAACAACCTCAGATTGCTGCAGCATCCAGCCCAGCTCCTCCACCCATACTGGCTCAGACTGATGAGCCACCATGGCACAATCCATGCCTCATTTCAGCTGAGGAAGTATAATATGCAACACCAGAGACAAAAGATGCGTGTTTTTCTGTGCTTTCGCCCTTCTGCTGCTATCACGTTATACCTCAAAGCGTAAGATTTAATCACCCAGAGCATAAAGTAGAGCATTAAGGTGAAGAGAAAGAAATGCTTCACAGGATTGTTCTGGTCATGACAATATTTAGCGAGTAACGAAATAAGATTCCCATTCACACCCAACCACATGGAGTCAGAGCACCCAGCTAAGAGTTCCCATCAAAGGAAACTAAGGAGAAATATGTTTATTTTGAAATCATAGTCTTTCTCCTCATCCACCACTGCTGTGAACCCCTTCCACCTCTTTCTCTCAAAGAAAATAGGAGTTACATGTATGCTGGGATAACTCTGCTATAGATTTTCAACATTTCATGGGTTATCATCTCAGATAGATAAAATCATACGTGGAGATGAGGGTTGCAGAAAATGGAAGAAAGTTGGACCAAGGATCTTACTGAGGCAAACAGGCAAGCAGATCGTTTTATTGGTAAAGAAAATAATCAAAACGTGGAAGGCACAAAAAGATGTTAAAATGGAAAAGGAAACTGCCTACAGTAAGTAACTGTGAGTAAAGCATGAGACAACTGGATAAAAATCACTGCCTATTCTACAAGGCTCACTTACCTCTTGCTCTGTGAACAATATATCAGTGTAGCAAAGCTGCAAAGACAAAACAAAAGTCAGAGTATCACATTTTGGTATCAAATATTAAGTTTGAAGCAGGACACAATAACTCTTTACACATGGTTAAGGTGCTAAGTAAATGACAGAGACAGAATTAGGACTGAGCTCTGGCTTTCCAATCCTACGTTCTAATCCCTAAACCACATTTTCCCCACATACAGTCACGCTCTCTCTGAGTGTAAAAGCCAACCCATGTTCCCCAGGGCAGGAATACACCAAAAGCTCACTTACGTCCTGGTCATAGCGCTTCCGGATTTCTGGGTGTGTCTGTTCTATCAGGCAGTCAACAAAACAAGTCTGAAAAACATCAGACCACAACAGAAAGGAGGTGACTATGTTCAGACAGATAAGTACAAGTACAATCCCATCCCTCCAGCAGCAGTACAGAGAAAGTTGGGCACATTATTATTTCCACGTGGCTGAAAGAAAACCTACAAATAACTGCATTAGTGAGAGGAGCAGAAAGAGACTGCTGCTGTGGAGATTGAGGGGTCAAGAGCAATGGTAAAAGTAAGCAACAGACAGATCATTACTACTACCCGATATACGTTGGATATTCACGCTACCTTGCCGTGATGAAGGTGCCCACACAGAGTCACATTTCGAATTAGCTCCGAGTTGTCCATCAGATCTGCCAGGAAACTGGAGGAACGAAACACAAAAGACTGTTGGAGGCTTCTGCTGTGTCTAAGAAAAGTAGGTGCCATTTCAGCTACACTTTCTATCCAAGGTGCCCCCTGAATCCTCTCCAAACTTTCATTCTGCCAATGCCCTGCGGAGGAAGAATCCCACTTTCCAGATGGGGAGGACAAGAGAGTTGGAGTCCTAGACAGATGGCCGTGGGTGGGAGGATATGGAGCTGGTAAAACTGCCAGCAATGGAATATTATTGAATATTTTTCTTCTCTTCTAGTCAGTATTAGAGCAAAAGTCACATCCATGTACTCAGATGATGAAATACTTCCACTCAAATAGTGGCAGGCAGTCAAGTAAATCACAGAGCTGGATAACAAGCACCCCACGCAGTTTTAGAAGGTAGCCATGGGGCTCCGCAGACCATTAATTCTGATTTTCAGGTCTTAAAACAGTGATGTTCCCAGGGACTCAAAGAAACAGTGATGGAATTTAAATCTTTTTAGAATCAGCAACTGAGCTGGGTAGTGACGAGCCAGTCACTTCTGCATGGATCCTGGCCAAAATATAATTGAGATCCTAAATTACTAAGTCCCCTAAAAAATAATGGGAGGCTACAAAACACATATCCATTGCCATGGGTCTGCAGAAAGTAAGTCCCATCAAATAATCTCCTTTCTGAAAAGATTTAATTTTCACTGATGAGGTAGACTTCTTAACATACAACATTTTGATTAAGAGCTAAAAAATACAAAAATCAATAATAATACTGATTAAAAGCTTGCTTATTGGGCTTAAAATAAGGCTAAATGGGAAATCAATACCAAGCTTGCAGGCTTCTGGCTCAGTCCCACAAGGAATTTCTCTTGGCCCCATCCTAAACATTTATATCAACTAACAGGACAAAGAGGAATTCATTACAGATGAAACGACCAGAGGACACAGGGATCAGCAAAGCAGTAGATAATGAAGAGTACAGGTCATTGATTAAGAGCAAAATGGACTGCTTAGAAAAATAAGACCCAGCAGGCTCTTTGGTTTATATCTGGCTGTATAAAAAATCTCTCTGATCAATGAACACAGCCATACTGACAGCATCAGAGGACAGCCACAAGAAGCAGCCATTCCAAAAAGGTCTTGGGCATCCAAATAACCAACTGACTGAATACAAACTGCAGTGAAATTTTGTTGCCAGAAAATAACAGGATCCTTGATGATACACAGAGGGACTGCTCATGTTGGGGTCTGTTTGGCACACAGGGAACTGCTACTCAGCCTGCATCTGGTTCTGGGATCTACACTTGAAGATGACTATTAAAAACTGGAAAAAGCTCTGACTAGCCATGAAGTGGCTTATGGAAAGATGAGCCTAACAAGACACTCACGCAGCCCAATCTGTTCATCCTCAAATAGAAGACAACATACAGAAACACTATGCACGCGAGGATACGGAGCCCCTCCACCCATCGACAAAATGTAGACGTTGACGCTAAGATTATATTTTTAACAGAGAAAGTAAACAACCATTTTTATTCCTTACCAAAGTTGCGTGAGATACTGTATCTCGAATTTTAAATTCATTTGGATTTTTTTTGCAAGAGGTTTTCTCCCAACCCTGGTGCCCCAGGGGTTGCTTTGCTGGGCACAACCAGCAGACACCATCAAGTGCAGCAGAAGTGCAGCTTAGCTGCAGCATTATGCTGACCTAGGCACAACTTTGCATACAACCAGTGGCATAAAAATTCCCCTTGGAAACTCCTCCAGGATAGATGGGAATTAATCTGAGACAGCAGTAGGCCAATGGTCACTGGGATCAACCAAAAATGTGCCAGTATGAGGTGTGCCACACACTGACCATATAAATATTTCTTGAGCCAGTCAAGAAAACTTGCCTTCAGCAAATCTGCACCACGAGGGTTTCTAATTATCAAGCTTTACATTAGCTATCGAGGTAATACTTACATTCTATTTCAGAAAACTATGTACTTTGCTGCATACCGTGGAGGGAAAATATCTGTAAAATGGTTAGTCTTTTACTTTCTTCCTCTTGTTTTTGGTTCAAAATCTGGGAAATGGCTGCACTCAGTTCTGTTGCTTCTATCAGTAAGAAACAAAGCCAATGCCCCCCAAAATCTGCCTCCTCCACATGGTACACACCACTCTGCCTCCCTACCTTTGCCTGCAAATAACAAAAAGCAAGGAAATCGCAGCACAGATGGCTTGAGCCAACGTACACGCTTAAAACCCCTACATACTACTTACTCCATCTCATAGACAGTGACCGGTAATGTCTGTTCCATCAGAGAGAATTTTTTGGTTTTCACAGGTTTAATAATAGGCTCTGAAAACAAGAGAAAGAACAATAAAACACTGTTACCAGAGACCCCGAACCCAGCAGGCTCAGAAACAATCACAGGGAACAGGGACTTTTGCAGACAAAACCACAATTTTCAAGCTGACAGATTCTCTTAGCTTTTTATAAAAGCAGTTGTACTAGATGATCATTGTAGGTCCCTTCCAACTGAACTGTTCTATTATAGAAGGATCAAATGAGATGACTTAAATGCATTTTCATTTCTCCTTAAATATCTTTCCAGTATCTGCTGATATCTATTCTTCAAATGATAGTTTGCTTGGCATTTGTAATAATCCTGAGCGCTAAAATCTGCGCACCGCTAGACAAACAAGAGTCTGTGCACTCCTGGGGCTGACAGGGAATCCAAAAGGGGCACTAAAACCAATGTGGAGAACAGAAAGGAGTATTATTTTCCCTTTTCCAAGGATCCATTAAGAGTCTTCTTCTCTCCCCATACCCAACTCATTGCTTCCTCACCACTTACCAGTGAGAGGCTGTGTGTCTTCCTCTTGTACTATCGTCTCTACTTCAGGCCCATAGACTTCCTCAGCAGTGGGATAGTATTTCTTATCCTCATGCAGCACCACCTCCATGCCAGGGTGGTCCTCGTCGTGGTCCCCCATATCATCATCATCGTCATCATCCTCAAGCTGCAACCAACACTCACATTTAGCTGCTGCCAGTACCAAAGTGCTTTACAAACACCAATCACCCCTGAAGGTACAGGCTTGGTGTTGTATGGCAAAAGAGAGACACAAACGCAGCCAGGGAACCAACAACACAGCCCCGGCACCTCACATCCATCGGCAGAGCAGCTTGTAGGGTTGCTCTCTGTAAACAACACACCTCTTCTTGCTGAAAATTAACAGCACCTTGAAAATGAACAGCAAGAGGACTTGCAGAGACGCCTGCACAGGCAGCAACTCCCGCCCCTCACTTGCATAGACAACAGAACACACTTGTGCACAACCCAACCCCAATCACACAGAGAGACCACTTTCAGATGAACTGCAGGAACGGGAGACTGGAAGGGGCTCCCACAGTCCTCCGATGCTTTCCCCATCATGGCACAGCAGCCTCTGCTGTCCTCCCTGCCCTCATCGCTCTTCTCTAGTGTTTGTGGAGTCTCGCTCTGCCTTCTCCACCGAGGAGTTGAGCTCCTTCCAATACTGCTGTAGCATTAGCGCATGTTACTAAAGGCCTGAAGACCTCACTGAATGGGTATGGATCCTCCATTTGACTGAACGAAGAAAAAAGCCAACTACAGCTTGAGCTATAGCAGCTCCCAATTCTAACCATGATTCAAGCAGAAACTTTGTCTTTCCCTTATCACAGGAACAGGAGGGCAGCTTTTCCTGAATCCTTTAAAAACCAAATCCACTCTGATCCTCAGGAGTCAAATTCCACCACTAAACAAAGTTTCACTGCAGAACCAGAGCCCGGCGTGGGAGAAGAATTACCGGCAGCTTGTGAAGAGCGTGGCGCTCATCCCCTGCTCCCGTGGGGCTTACAGGGCAGGATGAGGCCCACGCCAGGCTCCTGTGGGACGCTGCCCCTTCACCCATCCCCACCGCTCACCTCGTCCAGATCTTTAGACTCTCTGCCCAACTCATCGTCGTCATCGTCCGAGTCCAGCTCCGGCCCGATGTAGTTCCCAAACTCGTCGTACAGGTCGGTGTCCATGCTGGGGGCGGAGGAGGATGCAGACTCTGCCCCACGCACCCAGGGATCCCTGCCCGAGCCACCCACAGCACCCAGCACTGCTCCGCGCCGGGACTCCCTGCCCTGCCCGGCCCTGCTCGCCCCGGCCCCGGCCCGTGTGCGACCCCCCCCAGGCCCGCCCGCCCCTCCCCGGAGCCCTGCACCGCCCCGAGGGCCCCGGCCTGCTCCGCCGAGCGCCCTCCCGCCTTCCCCGCCCCCTCCCCGGCTCCCTCGGGCCCGCCCCGGGCCTACCCCGGTCCCGCTCTCACCCGCCGCGCTACCCTCGCCGCCGGCGCCGCCGACACCGCCGCGGAAGGCCCCCGGGTTGCCCGCGCCGCCTGTCACGACAGAATCCCCCGCGGCCGCCGTCAGCGCCGCCCCCGCGGGGAAATGGCCGGGCGGGGCGGGCGAAGCCGAGGACGGTCTCGGCGGGGTCTCGGTGGCCGCGGGCCGGGCGGGACCGCGCGGGGCGGCGGGGTCGGTTCTGTCAGGCGCGGCCGGGGCAGCCCCGCCGGGGCCTCGCGTGCGCTGCCCGGTCGCTATGGCGACGGGAGGGGCGCGCGCGCGGCGGCGGCGGCAGCTCGGCTGGGGGCGGCGGGGCTGTCGCGATAGAGGGAGGGGTCCCAGGGGCCGGTGGTGCGCGTGGCCCGCCGGGGCTGTCGCGACTGAAGGAGGGGCCCCAGGGGCCAGCGGTGCGCGTGGCCCGCCGGGGCTGTCTCGATAGAGACCGGGGCCAAAGGTGTGTCGGGGCTCGGCGGGGCTGTCGCGATAGGAGTGAGGTTCCCAGTTGCCATCCATGTCCGTGGCCTGGCAGAGCTGTCACAATAGGAGTGGAGTCCCCCGGGCCAGCCCTGGCAGCACTATCACGATAAGAGTGGGGTTGTCAGGACAGGAGCGGGGTCTCGGGGACCAGTCCTGGCAGGACTTGTGACAGGAGTGGGGTCTCTGAGTCCAGCCCAGGCAGGGCTGTCACGACAGGAGCAGGGTGCCCAGGGCCAGCCCCGGCAGGGCTGTCACGACAGGAGTGGGATCCCCGTGCACCCAGGGGTGGCCCCGTCTCCCGCGTTACCCCCTGTCCCCACAGGTCTCAGGTCTCTGCCAGATCCCTGCTGGGGGTCCCTGCGCCCCACCTGCCCGCGGTCCCGGTCGGTGGCAGGGCCGGGATGGAGGCGGATGGAGCCCTCGACCCCAGGGTGCTGGAGCGGGAGCTGCAGGAGGCGGTGGCGGCTGATGAGAGGCGGGAGAGGGAGAACGACGCCAAGCTGCGGGCCATGCGCCAGCGCGTCGCCTCCTACGAGGAGTTCAGGTCTGTCGGGGGACGCCTGGGGCAGGGGGGCGGATTCAGGTGCTTCCCTACCCCAAAGGCCTTCGTCAACACCAAAGCTTTGCTCAGTGCCGGGTGCTCCTGCCACAGGGCTGACCCAACCTCATGGGTGAGTTTTGGAGCTCGTTCTTTTGGAGCTCCAATTCTGGGACCTCTTAAGAGACAAGGTCACCCAGCAAGTTTTGAGCTCAAACCTTGCTCTGAGAGAGGATTGAGCTGATTATCTGTGCTTTCTGCTCCAGGCGACCATGAGCATGGCTTGACAGGGCAGCAAACCCAGCTTTGGGATTCCCAAAAAGACGAAGGCCCCGTGGCACGGAGCTCTGGTGGGACAGAAACTCATCCTTGTTTAAGATTTGCCCCCAAAAAATCATCAGGTTGACGTGTGTGGGCTAAGGTCTCAGCTGTTGCTACCCAGAACAGCCAGCTCCGGGGCAGGTCCTCATGGTGGCCAAGCTGTGGGATGGCATGCTATCCCCTTTCCGGCATGCTGTCCTCTCTCCCCATTCCCAGGCACAACACCCACCCTCCAAGCCCTGTCAGTCTGCCCTGCCCTCCCTTTCCTCCCCACATGCCCCATGCCGTGGTGCTGGTGCAGAAGAAGAGGGTGACGTGTGTCCCCGTGCACCCTGCCCAGCATGTTTGTGCTCCAAAACCCATCACTGCTTTGTCCAAGGTGGTTTGGGAGAAGGTTTGTGGCCTGGGGATGGCAGGGATGTTCCACAGAGGTAGCGCAGGGCACTCCCAACGCCCACCAAAGTCCTGGATCCACCTATAGATCCATCTGGGGAAGTCCCTGTCCCTTGACATCCACGACAGATCTGTAGGTGGATCCAGGACTTCGACCACCCCTTGGTAGACTTACATGGGACTAGATCAAATTTCATTCATGGCTTCATCTCCACCTGCATTTGGTCACGTCGTCTGATCCTTGAAAGGCAGGAAAACACTTTAAAATGGCATTTTCTCCCCCAACCTTCTCGCCAGTCCCTATAAAAGGATTCCTGAATGATTTTAAGCTGTTTTATCAGTGTATTGGTAATGGTAGAAGTAATCTGAGGGAGGTAATGAAGCAGCTTCTCTCTGTGGGTGCAGTGTCTTCAGTCCTATAGTCCACACTAGCATAGGAGCAGAGAGCTGGACCCCTTCAAAGATCTCCTGCCCATTATTGGGAGGATTAACTACAGGGATTCATCCCATGGGATGAGAGGAACCATGTGAGCCACCGAGTCCAGGCTGCTGTAGTTAGTTACAGATGTCAGTGTAATAAGATGCTGAATTCAAATGAATCTACAAAAACAAACCTTCCCAGCGTGCTGCAAGCTACAGAACAGTCCCTAGGTGCTGTCAGAATTTAGGGTCTTTCCTCTGGAAGTCCCAAAGCCACAGAAACTTCAGCATAGTGTAAGAAAAATGCAGGAGGAAGAAATGTCCTACCAGTTCCTCAGGCTTTGGCTCTGGAACAACTGTTGGGTGGAAATGCCCAGCTCCTGGGGAGTGCACAATTCCCCATGCTGGGGAGGAACCATGGTGCTGCAGCCTATGGGGAAATTCCTGCTTCATTGGTCCTAACAATTGAATTAACACTGGGTGTGTGAGGAGGATGTGCCTGTCAAGTGCCCTGTGCAATATCTTCTGTTTTCCTCTGACCCATCTCTGATGCTTTATGATCTCATTTGAACCCCAGTCTTGTTTGATAGAATCACAGAATGACAGAATGATTTGGGTTGGGAAAGACCTTTAAAGATCATCCAGTCCAACCCCTGCCATGGGCAGGGACATCTGCCACTAGACCAGGTTGCTCAAAGCCCCATCCAACCTGGCCTGGGACACTTCCAGGGATGGGGCATCCACAGCTTCTCTGGACAACCTCTTCCAGTGTCCCACCACCCTCATTGTAAAACATTTCTTCCTTATGTCCCATCTAAACCTTCCCTCTGTCAGTCAAAAACCATTGCCCCTTGTGCTGTCACTACAGGCCCTGGTAGAAAGTCTTTCTCTGTCTTTCTTTTAAGCCCCCTTTAAGTACTGAAGAGATGCAGTAAGGTCTTCCTGGAGCCTTCTCTTCTCCAGGATGAACAACCCCAACTCTCTCAGCCTCTCCCCATAGCAGAGCTGTTCCAGCCCTTGGACCATTTCTGTGCTTCCTCTGGACCCGTTTCAACAGGTCCATGTCTTTCCTGTGCTGAGGACCCCAGAGCTGGATGCAGTGCTCTGGGGGGGAGTCTCACCAGAGTAGAGCAGAGGGGCAGAATCACCTCCCTCGACCTGCTGGCCACGCTGCTTTTGATGCAGCCCAGGATACTATTGGCTTTCTGAGCTACAAGCGCCCATTGCTGCCTCATGGCCAATTTTTCAACAGCCAGTATCCCCAAGCCCTTCTCCACAGAGCTGCTCTCAATCCTTCCATCCCCAAGTCTGTGCTGATATTGGGGATTGCCCCAACCCACGTGCAGGACCTTGCACTTTGCCTTGTCAAAGTTCATGAGGTTCACATGGTCCCACTCCTCCAGCCTGTCAAGATCCCTCTGGATGATACAGGCGGCCCAAACTCAGAAATTGCCTCAGAGAAGAAGCTTGAAGCCTCAGAGTACTTGATCTTGCTAAGTATCCCATCCCCTTCTTGTTGCCTGCAGGAACATTGTGTTGGCATCACACCTGAAGCCCCTAGAGAAAAAGGACAAGATGGGTAAGAGGAGGAACGTGCTGTGGAATCCCTGTGCAGCCCAGACCAAGGCCACACAAGCCAGCGACGTGGAAATACCCCAGGTGAGGGATATGCTTTCCAGGACTTTGTCCACATGTAAAAATTACTCCAGAATAATTTGTGTATTATTTTAAAATGTGAGAGTTCTTCAGAAATATCTCTACATGTGATTAAGCCCTCAAAGTCCCCAGGAACTTTGGTGTTTAGATAACTACAGGGTTCAGTCTTGGCCCCTACTTTGCATCTGATAAGGGCTTGCACCAGCTGCCTCAAGAAGAGTCTGCTTCACCCCTGTGGGAATCTAAGACCAGCTGCACAGCATCAGACCAGAGCTCCCAATACCCTGCCTCTGATGGTGGCCAGTAACAGATTCTTGGGGAAGAGTGCCCTCCCTTGACTGCACTCTTCCAGCTGGCTGCAGTTTAGAGACTGAAAGCCAGGGTTGTGCATCTGGATCACCACGTTTAATAGGCACAGACCGCAGATCTTCTGTGAACATAGCCAGTTCTTTTTCACCCCGGGGTTTAATTATGCATGGTATGGAAAAGTGCTACTTTGTTTTAAACCTGCTGCCCGATGAGTTCTCTGGATGCTCCTTAGTTCTTCGCTTGTGGGATACAGTGACTAAACATTTTCTAGGCAGGTCATTTGTGATTTAAGTGACATCTGTCCTGCCCCCCTTGAGTGGACTCTGCCCATGCTGGAGAGTCCTAATCACTGGACTTGTAGCTGGGGATGTTTCTCATGGATTTTTTTGACACTGAATTTCATTTGCCTGCTTATTATGAGATCTTTTTGCAGCTCTTCTAGGCAGCTTTGTGTTTTCTTGGACTGAGCAATGATCTCCCCAGAGCAAATTCTGTTCCTAATCCTGTTAGCGCTTGGGCTCTGATCTCCAGGGCTTCTCCATTTTGTGTTTAGACACAGCCTGATGATGCTGTGCCTTGTTCTCACTATCTGTATAAAAGCCTAAACATTTTAATCCTCCTTCAGTCTGTGCGCCAGTTAAGTCAGCGATGATGAGTTCAGCAGTTCAATTACATATTGTATAAAACAGGATTTCCTTTTATCTGGAGATGCCACATTGAGCTTGGCTCTCTTTTAGTGCAAGCTCTCTGCCACAGACCCATACGAATGCAGTATGTTACGAGACAGTGTGTTAGGGCCATCTGCATATTTTCTGGGTTTTACATCTCATATCTTTTATTTCCTCACTCCTTTGATTTGCCTCACAGTGCCTGAGATGGAGCAGAGTTTTTCACTGAACTACCCTGATTTCCAGGAGATCCCTTCCTGAGCAGTGATGGTGGATCCAGACTGGGCAGCGTGCCTGGTTCTGGTTAGGGTTGGGGTTACTCCACTCCTGGTCTGTGTTCATCCACGCTGTGTTTCATGTCTCATCCATACCTCCATTATTTTCCTGTGAAGTTCTCTAGTTTCTATGGGGCTTGAGGAACCCGGTATTTCTTTATGTTTTGCCACCTCACAAGCTTTATGCAGCTCTTTGTGCTATCAAAGCCTGTATTAAAAACATCTCAGCCATCTACAGGTTGATGGGGCGGGGGGGGTGGGGGTAAAAATCTTCAAGTGGGAATAAAACAAAAGGAACTGGGCAACTATTTTTTCCTTCAGGAACTGGATCAACTGCCTGGAACCTCTGCTGAATTTTACAGAGATTGGTGCAGATGCTTAAAAAGTGGAAAAGAAAAATACCAATTTTTACTTAAACTCGGAGGGAAGGCCTTGGGCAGAATCTTTCAGACTGACTTAGGCTTTGGCCTCCTGGGTGAATTCCTTACGGTGCTGGCAGAGAATGTCTGTCATGAAGACAGAGATGCCATCCTTCAGATCTTACAGAGCCTTTCGGGCACCAAGCGCTTTGGGTTAAACGTGGATCTTCTGAGTGAGTCAGAGAAGGAGAGCAGCAGGGATTTGTTTAGGAAGCTGCAGAGCATGAGCAGGGATTATTGGACTGCTGGCCGTCCCAGCAGCCCAGCTGGTTGTGAAGCAAGGAGGGAAGCCCACCTCAGGGACACCAGCTTGCAAAAGGAAGCCGAGAAGGAAAGGATAGTGATGGAGCTGATGGAATGTTACCAGGTCAACTGAAGGAGCAGAAGCACCAGGGTCATGCAGAAACAAAGTGCAAAAGAGGCTCAAAGCTTGACTTTGTGCAAGATGGATAATTGGATACTTATGGAGCATTGCTGTACATTTTTCTCTGTACTGGGAGCCACCCAGAGCAATAGTTTCGCACAAATAAAATTTAGTTACCAAGAGTACTGTGTTGTGATCTCTGGGGCAGGGTGTCCTCACAGAATGGCTCTGTGAGAATCTTTTAGACGAGGAGAACAACTGAGAGAAAGAAAAAACTGGCTGGTATTTTTGAAGGAGAAACCAAAACTAAATGGTCCCTTCCCTTTTTCATCTCTATCTGTTGTCACTCAGGGGATTTAAGAAATGTAATCAATGACACTGGATGTTTAACCATGCAGCCACTGAAGGTAGAATGGGCTGAGAAAGGTGGAAATGCTGTGCAAGGTGATATATCTGGGACTGATCGAACCAGCTATTTTATTATTATTTTACCTCAAACAGCAGGGCATGGGGTAAACCTCAGAGATCCTGTCACCTCATGGTCCTATGATCTCGGACACTATCTGGTTTGCTGAAATTCCACATAAACTGAAATTTAGAAGGAACTGACAGGCATCAGTCCAACAAAGAGACTCTCCAGAGCTGCCTAATACCATGTCTAAATTGAGTCGCACTTCTGTTTTGGCTGCAGAGCAGAGAGGCCCTCATATGGCACAGCTCTGCACCTATCCACCAAGCTCTCTTGTTCTGGTCTGGGAGGATCCTCAAGCTTCTCCCAAGCATGCTGAGCAGCCTGGTGTACATTGCTCAGACTGCCTTGAAATCAGCTCGGAAACAACTGTCAGGTCCATTTTATTCCAAAACCCATCTAGCAGAGCAAAAGGTAGAATCACACTGGCAGACTATAACCATCCCTCTCCCACATTCTCTGTAGAAACCACTAGGCACCTAATTGCAGGCTTCAGATTAATCTCTGAGGCCTGGCACTTGAATGTTGGGTTTTGTGGCATCTATTCTGGGGACATGTGTGTCCCTGCAATCTGTTGTGAATGCCATTCCTTTTGCCTTCACATAACACTTGCAAACCTGAGGATTAGCAGAAAGCTGAGAACTGAAGTCTTAAACAAAACAAGAAGATCCTGGAGCTACCCAAGGTCAGGATGGAGGATGTTGATGCAGGAACAGCCCCGGCATGACAGTTACAGCACTGGTGGGAACAGGCATAGTGCTTTCAGCAGTCTCAAGGCTCAGGGCTTGCATTCACATCCTAAGTCAAGGATGGGAGCAGCCTGCTGTATCCCCATCAGTTGGGGAAAGGCAAAATCCCCATGGTTTGGTGAGAAGACTAAGGAGAAATGAAGTATGGGAGAGGTTGTGTGAATATTTATGGGAGGATGGGCTGTTAGACCAGCTAGGATCAGTTTCTCAATCAGTTGGTTCATGGTCTGACCTGAGCGTCTGCTCAAGTAGTGCCAATAGCTGAGCTGAAGGTCCAGCCAGAGTCAGTGGGGAGCAAATGGCTCACCTTCACTGTAGGAGAGATGCATTTAAGGCCTCCAGGGTTGGTTGCAGCATCAGCCCAGGCAAGGGTGATGTGAACAAAAAGCCTCCCTTGATCACTCAGAGAGGGGGCATCTCAAACATTACCTGTGTGGAAGGACTTCAGCACACAAACCCTTGGAAAGCCAACAGGGAGGATGTAGAAGTATAAATACTATGTTTGAAACCTCTTCTTCTGGGCTATGGAGGTCAGCTGCCGTCGGAGGAGGTCAGCTGCCGTCGGAGGAGAGTCTTCTCTGGGTTAGTTGTGCTTACAGGGGTCAGAGCAATAATTAACATTTACTGCACATGAGTCTTTCAAGAAGATGGCAGCAGTTCCCTTGTTCCCACCACGCTTCCCATCATCTTTCCTCTGCAGCTGTGCTGCACAAATGACCTGCCCACTTGTTGTCTGGGGCACGGACAACAACACTCTAGAGCAGCTGGGTGAGAGGAAAGGTTCTAGAGTCTGTGTCCCAGGGAACAGCCTGCCCTCGGAGCGGGGACAGAGCACTTCCCAGCAGCTGGGATGGGATATTTCAGCCGCTGTTTGATCCCTGCTGTCAGCACGTGCACTGCAGGCGGGGGGTCATTTGCAAACCCCACCTTTGGCAAGCAGGCTTGAGTGTGCATCGTCGCTGCCCGGCGCTGGCACTGCTAACCCCATGTGCGGGTTCCTGCTGTCCCCGCTGAGGACGCAGTGGCTGAGTTCTGCTGACTGCAGAGACCGCCCGGTGTGATGGAGATGAGGCTGCTGGGAGCCGCCATTCTCCTCTGCCTGGTAGGTGTTCTCCATGCTTTTGCGATTGAAGAGAAAGGAGATGTGTTCAAGAGAATGGCTTGTCCTGCTTTCCTGATGTTTGACAATGCTGCTTATTTGGCTGACATGACCTTCGAACTCCCTTGCAACTGCAAGCCCGAAGAGGTCTCTTCTGTCATCTGGTACTTCCAGAAGAATATGGGCAGCCATGAAACCACAGTCTTGACGGACTTTGCTGGCACCGTGGTTGTCGACTCGGGCCATATCCACACGGGCAGTGATGTGCTGAAGCGTTTCAGTATCCGGATGTTCAGTCTCATTGTCTTCCGAGCCCAGGTGACGGACTCGGGACACTACCTGTGTGGCACTAAGAAAGGGGACTTCTTTTATGGCTACGATGTGGACGTGCAGCCCACCAAGCACATCACGGTGGCTTTTGTGGACAGAGGCCAGCACGTCCAGGATGACTACACAAGGAAGCTTTTCAGCCTCTTCACCACCTTCTGGGACTGGACCAGATGCGACCGCTGTGGGGTGAGAGGCGAGCAGCGGCGGATCGGGCTCTGCTACATACAGAGCACCCAGCTGCATCCCCGATACCGCACCGCTGTGCCCAACGTCACGTCCTGTGGCTCAAGAGCTGTCCCTGCAAATATCCAGCGCCCTGGCCGCCTCCGGAGACCTGAGGTGGCCATCCGAAGCTGCCTGACCCCTTGCCTGAAAGAGGAGGTCCCCGAGGAAGGTGTGCAGGCCATCTCCAATGTCATTTCCAAGCTGGGTGAGAAGCCCTGGCTGCCCCGCGTCCCCACGCAGTTTCACCAGCAGCCCACTGGAAGTGGCCTGATCATTGCGTGCCCAGGAGCCCGGCCTGAGCATGCTGTGGCCTGGGACAAGGACTCCATCCGGCTCTACCGCTCCCGCTACCTTGTCGGTGTCAACAAGAGCATGCGGGTCTTCATTGACCACGGAAACCACCTGCACATCCAGCGGGTCCGAGTCAGTGATCGAGGTACCTACTTCTGCTGGCGGGAGGGTGAGATGGTGGCCGGCTTCCGGCTCAGCGTGATCTACCAGCACCGGCGCCGGCGGAAACTTGACGATCCTGAGACATTGTACGCTGTCAAGACCATCGGCATGAGCTATGTCCTCATCAGCATCATCTTCATCGTCATCCACGTGTGCCGCTGCTGCTGGCGAGTGTTCAGGTGCCCTGCCAGAACATAGCATCTCCACAACAGCCCTGATGGGTCACTTTTACACCTCAGATCATCCTCCCGTTAGAAATTTCTAATGTCCTGATCATTAGAAATGAAAATGCTGCCAGCACCTGCTCATCCTCCCTTTTGGTCAAGAGCGTGACAGTGAGGACTGATGTGGAAAACTCCCCGTGCTGCACATTGGCACGGCTTAGTAGGGACAGGCAGGGATTTCACACTGCCACGATTTGTTCCTGGCTCTGCCGCTGGCTTGCGGTGGGGTTTTAAGCTCAATATAGTCGTTCTTAAAAGAATGCTTGGAGTTGTTGCAAGATCTTCTGGCCAAGCTCTACAGAGTTCTCAAACTCCATCAGTGATTTATTTGAGCTGTTTTTCTAAGAGGCTGCTAAAAAGATACACCAAACTATTTTAATCCAATTAATTCTTGCTTTTCTTACCCTTTTTTTTTTAACTTTTTTTCACTGCTGAGAACTTCGAGTGCCAACATTTCAGAACATTCAATGTTCCTTTGAGCTCCTTAGCTGGAGCAAACCCATTTTTTTAGATTTTGGTTTAAGCATCTTTTCAGGAAAAAAAATATTTTTGAAATTAATCTGGTGATTTTCTTCAGAAATTTCTCTGGTTTTTGGTTGTGTTACTTAACTCGCCCAACTCAGCACAGACTTACGAGTCAATATTTGTGCCCGAAAAAATTAATATGCATGTCCTCCAAAGAGGATGGCATCTCTGTAGGGTTTAGGTGGCCACTTGCTTGCTCCTCAGTGTGGAGCAGGAATTCCCCATGGAGCTCATCTCCACTCCTTTTTTCAAGGATGTGGCTTGGGGATTCCAGCTTTCCCAAGAGAAATCCTGCTGTCCAGGAGGGCAGCACTGGGGGGCCCAGTGATGCTCAGGCACTTGAACCATGTAGATGATGCGCAGGATCTCAAATCCACCATCAGTCCTAACAGCTGCAGGCAATCCCAGGAGCTTCCCAGGAGCCGCAGCAGGGGTTTGTGTGGGGAAGGAGCTGGGTTTGAGGTTGAAGAACCCCGAGCAGATCCCTGTTTCCCCTCCCTCCCTCCTGGGAAGGGGATCTCTCCCACCCCACTGCCCAGCTGCTGGTTCTTGGAGGGGTTATTCCTGCACCCCTCTCCCCTGCGTTGCAGTCCTTTATGGGTGTTGGCCCATGAAGTGTTGGCCATGCCTTGGGGTACAGCACTGAGCTTGAGTCCCCTGGCAACTTTGAGCTCGGTTTGGGCTCCCGAAGGGCTTCGCCACCCCAGCTAATCCCAAATAACCCACAGCACTGGCTGCGGAGAGGCAGGTTGCAGGCATGACCGTGGAAGCACAGCACTTGCATTAGCTTTATTTCTCATCTCAAGCTGCTGCGGGCGTTAGTGCATTAATTCAGTAGCAACGTGGGCTGCAAAGCTCCAACCGGAGGCTGCTCGCAGGGGGACCAAGCCCCTTGGGCCCCTGCCATCCCACTCCAGATGCCAAACCTGGGCAGCACCCAGGTTTCCTATAACATCTCCTGCCCCCGGGACTGGCCATTCTGGAGTCGGTAGCTGCAAAGCATGCTCAGCACCTGAGCGATGAGGGGGACAGAGGGGACAGGGGGGATGGCATCCAAGTGGCATCCCATGTGCTCATCCCAAAGGGCTTACGGGGTACAGGAATTGCCGCTGGGTCATTGCTCCTACGTTAGGTGGCATCAGGGCAGGTTTCGCTTGTGGTCAGTAGCTAAATCGAAGGTGGGGACAGGGGCTGCGGGCAAGCACCAGGCTGGGCAATGGTCCTGGGTGGGCCGGTGGCATGTGCTGGTCTGGGGGGAGCACGGGAGGATAGATGGGGGACAGGGCCACGTGGAGCCCAGGAACAAGGGATTTCTTCCAACCCCATCTTGAATGCCCATGCGGAGGGTGGGCTTGGGCTCCATGCGTGGCAGGGATTGTGACTGGGGACAGCCCCGGTCCCCCGTCCTCCTGGCTCCTAGTGTGACCCCAGGAGGGACAGGCAGAATTAAGATGGCTCTGTTTGTCCTTCCCCATCACTCCTGGGGTGCGGGAGGCACCTCCTACTGTGAGAACACCCGCGGGTGCCCCAACACCCTCCTCCTCCTCCTTCTCGGCACTCCCCTCCTCTCCATTTTCACCTGCGTGGGACCCCTCCAGGTGAGGGGCCAGATGCACGGCTGTGGGTCGCCCCTCACCACGAGCCACTCAGGACTGTTTTTCCCCACTACGGTGATGGGGACACCTTGGTGGCAGACACCCAGTGGGGGTCAGAACAGCCCCATAGCTCTGTGCCAGGAGAAACCCTTGAGGCCACCCAGCCTGCTTTGCCCACCACTGCTCTGGCCCCACAAACCACCCTGGACACCCCAGTGTCCCCAGGAACCCCTCATTATCCCCATCTCATCACCCTTTGACACCATCCTGACAGCACCCTCCCTCTCCATCCTCCCCTTCCTCCTGCCCGTGCCTCTTGGCTAAGCCCACCCAATGCTTGGTGATGGGGAAATATCCCTCACCAGCTGCTACCTTGCACCCTGCAGCCCCCCACCCCAAGGGTGCTCAAGGGCTGGGTACACTGGGGAGATTCAGGGTGGCCTCCCAGACCAGAGAGAGGGCAGCAAGGTGGGATGCAGGGAGAAATGCTCTTGGCACCACCGTCTTGTCTGACCAGTGCATGGAGATCGGAACAGGACTGACTCTCTCCCTGGCCATTGACGAGCCAGAGACCCAGGGTGGGCGTGGGCACAACCCCAAAACTGCTGGCCCCTCTGTGCCATGGGGATGTGGTAGCAACCCGGCAGGGGAGCTTGGCTCTGGCCGGTACTGCTCACGTCCCCTGGGTATTGCCCATCCCCTCCCCACACAGTGCCTGGTCAGACAGCTGCTTTGCTGACAGCCAGCCCTAAACAGGGTGTCAGTGGGGTCCCTGGGGCACGGGGCAACGTGGGATAGGCAAGGGGCTGATGAGAGGGAGATGGTCCCTGACAAAGCACCACCAGCTCCTCCCGCGACCCATGCCTGGCCGTGGGGCTCCCTCGCAGCATCGGACAGGACCTACGGAGCTACAGCTACAAGCGTGTGGCTGCTGTGGCTCGCCCACCCTATGCCACCTCCTTGTGCTCCTGCTTGGACTCCTTGATCACCTGGAGACAGAGGGAGAGGGACCATCACCCCAGGATCAGGCTCTTCTCCCCGGCTGAGCCTGCCTGGGCTCTGATTGAGCTTGGGGATGGGGACAGGGATGGTTTTCTCTATGAGCTGCCAGGCTCAGCTCCACCATGGTCCACAGCCAGTTCACGCTGTGCTCTCAGGGCACTGGGATCACTGGCTCCCTGCCTGGGCTGCTCCCAGGGCTGAGGGATGGTGGCCCCATGTGCATGATGAGTGACCCCCTTAGGGACACCCCATGGGAAGGCGGGGGTGGAGGGAAGGCAGCATGGGTGACACGGATGAGGACTTCCTACCTCTCCATCTCTGGTCTCCACAGTTTTGACCACGATGCTCCTCTTCAGATGGGCTTCTGACACAGATTTAGCATCCAGGCTGGTCTCTAGGGGACACGGGCAGGACATGGTGGTGACCTGGTGCCTGGGGTATAGCCCTTCCAGCTACACACAAGTGGAGGGGCCCAAAGGAAACAGGTTGGGCTGGAAAGCCCTGAACCATGGGAGACAGCAGCCCTGGGGACATGACCAGCCTCAGGGACACCATTGGCCTCAGGGACATGGTTGGCTTGGGGATGCGATTGGGGACATGATTGGCCTTGGGGATGTGGCTGGCTTGGGGATGTGACTAGCCTTGGGGACACAGTTGGCACTGGGGACATGTTTGGCTTTAGAGATGTGGTTGGCCATGGGCATGTGTTTGGCCATAGGGACATGGGTGGCTTTAGGATGTGATTGGGCTTGCAGACAGGGTTGTTCTTGGGGATACAGTTGGCACTGGGGAACACAATTGGCCTTGGGGATGTGGCTGGCACTATGGACATGGTGATATGGTCAGTCTTGGGGATGTCATTGGCCTTGGGGACATGCTCAGCCTTGGGGATGTGGCCATGGCACACTCCTCCCCCCATCTTGGGAGAACCCAGGAATCCTGGTTCCTTGAGATTCAGAGGAAAACCTCCTGATCCCTCTGGATGGGGTAGGGATGGCCAAAATGGCATGTCCCCCATGGAGCCACCAGAAGCCACCCCTGCTTGTGCAACCATCCTGCCCTCCCACCCCCCAACCCACCCCACAGGTGGCCACAGCCTTACCTCGGATCTGCAGGTTGGAGAAGCTCTGCACAGGGATAGTGATCCTGCAGGAGCAACAGGGGGCATTGGGAAGAGCACAGGGTCCTGCTGCCCACCAGCTCCACCCTGCCCAGGGCTGGGGCAGGAGGCTGGAGGGTGGTCCCCAACCGAGCTGGACACCCCAGAGGGACCATGAGGATTTGGCCTTGGTTTGGGGCATGGCTGGGGATGGGGAGGGGGCAGGATCGAGCCGCAGCTTTGCCTTCACCTGCTTTCCTCGCCCTCCAGCAGCTTGCGGTATGTGGCAATCTCAATGTCGAGGGCCAGCTTGACGTTGAGCAGATCCTGGTACTCCTGCAGGTGCCGGGCCATCTCCTCCTTGAGGCTGCGGATGTCCTCCTCCAGCCGTACCACCGTGTCCTGGTAGCCGGCCGTCTCCAGGGCGTAGCGCTCCTCCAGCTCCCGCAGCTGCCTCTCCAGGGACTCGTTCTGGGGGACCACGAGGGGACGTGACGCCCTCCATGGCCACCTTCTCCCAGGACCTAGGGCCTCTCCACAGTCCCCATCCATCTCCCATCCTTGGGGACCAGCCATTCCCCCAGCATTGGGTGGTGGTCCCCACTGCTGTGCCAGAGAACCCCATGGTGGTGGCAGCTCCCCGAGGCCATGTCCCCACCCCCTTGCACCCCACAGCCATCACCTACCGAACCCCGCAGAGCCTCCAGGTCACAGGTGAGGGCCTGGAGCTGGCGCCGGTACTCATTGGCCTCCTGCTTGGCTGCGCGCAGGGCCTCCGCGTGCCGGGCGGCCGCATCTGTCAGGTCTGCAAACTGGGTGGGGGGACATGTGCCATGGGATGGGACCACGTGGCAGGTATATGTCCTGGTGGCACATGGCGTGGGGACATGACCCTCCTCTGCTCCACAGGAGGGATATGGCCCCAGTAGCATGTGGCGCGGAGAAATGTCCCTGACCCTGGGGGGTGGTGGGACAGTGCACATGGGACATGTCCCCAGTGCCATGTGTCACTGGGGACATGTCCCTGCTCCCATGGCAGGAGGGGACAGTGCACATGGGATATGCGCTTGGTGTGGCACTGGAGACATATCCCTGTTTCCACAGCAGGAAGGGACATGTGGGACATCCCCAGAGGCACGTGTCCTGGGGACATCCAGCTCCTGTGGGAGGGCTGTGGCTCCAGCAGCATGTGTCGTGGGGACACATCCCTGCTCCCATGGGAGGAAGGGACAGCGCACACGGGATGTGCCCGTAACGGCACGTGGTGCTAGGGACATGTCCCTGCTCTCGTGGGTGGAAGGGACAGTGCACACGAAGCACGTGGCCGATGGCACGTATTGTGGAGGCATGTCCCTGCTCCCTTGACGTGATAGGACAGCGGACACGGGGGACATCCCTGATGGCAGGTGTTGCTGGGAACACGTCCCTGCTTTGTGGGTGGGAGGGATGGTGCCTTGGGGTGTCACAGGGGACACATCCCTGCTCCCCACAGGGACCAAACCAGGACATGGGACATGAGCAGGGACAGTGGGGATCCCAAACCCCATGCACCACCACCAAGCAGAGCCACCCAACCCTGGAGTGGTCAACTCCAGCCCCAAGCAGGTGACATCCCAGGAGGGGACAGCCAAGCCACCCATCCATTGGGTGACCGACTCCCACCACACCTTGGACTTGTACCACTCCTCGGTCTCCTGGACGTTGCTGGCGGCCATGGCCTCGTACTGGCTGCGGATGTCGCGCAAGGCGGCCGTCAGGTCCGGCTTACTCGTGTCCACCTCAATGTGCACCCGCTGCCGGGCAAGCTGCTCCTGCAGCTCCCGCAGCTCCTGGGGGAACAGCGAGGGTCAGCCTGGCCCCCTCTGAGCCCCAGGGCCCCCCCAAGCCCCAGGCCCTCTCCTGCCGAGTCCCCCCGGGGGTTACCTCCTCATGGACCTTGCGGAGGAAGGCGATCTCATCCTGCAGGGTCCCCACCCGCCGCTCCAGGTCCAGGCGAGCCAAGGCAGCGGCATCCACGTCCTGTCACCGCGGGGGGACATGAGGGACTGTCCCCAGGGCTGGCCACCTGGGTCTGCTCCCTCCTGAGCTGCCTGGCCCTGCCTGTTCCTGCCCATCCCTGCCCCATCCCTCTCCTGTCTGTCCGTGCCCATCCCCGTCCCACCCCTGCCCCATCCCTGAGCTGAACCCCTGGGGTGCAGGATGGGGGACACAGGATCCAGCCCCTGCCCTCACCTGCCTGTAGGCAGCCAGGTTGCTCTCGGCCTCCAGCCGCAGGGTCAC